>NC_070591.1:3895227-3915227 GCF_027409825.1 Scomber japonicus | reverse complement strand
AAAACACCCAGAACTGTCAGTTGGAACTAAGCAGGCGGTGGTCTCTGCTTATTAACCCTCCTGTTGTCCTCAGGTCAAGGAAGGGAGGAAGGAAGGAAAGGAATGAAGGAAGGAAGGAAGGAAAGAAGGAAGGGAGTAAGGAGGGAGGGAGGGAGAGAGGAAAGGAGGAAGGAAGGAAGGAAGAAAAGAAGGAAGGAAAGGAGGGAGGAAGGAAAGGAGCAAGGAAGAAAGGAAGGAAGGAAAGTAGGGAGGAAGGAAGGAAGGAAGCAAGGGAGTAAGGGAGGGAGGAAGGAAGGAAGGAAAGGAGTAAGGAGGGTGGGAGGAAGAAAGTAAGGAGAGAAGGATGGAAGGAAGGAAAAGAGTAAGAAGGGAGGGAGGAAGAAAGTAAGGAGAGAAGGAAAGGAGGAAGGAAGGAAGGAAGGAAGGAAAGAAGCCAGGAAGGAAGGAAAGGAGTGAGGAAGGAGGGAGGAAGTAAGGAGAGAAGGAAGGAAGGAAGGAAAGGAGTAAGGAAGGAAGGAAGGGAGTAAGAAGGGAGGGAAGAAGGAAAGGAGGAAGGAAGGAAGTAGGGAAATGAGTAAGGAGGGAGGGAGGGAGGGAGGGAGGGAGGAAGGAAGGAATGAAGGAAGGAAAGGAGTAAGGAGGGAGGGAGGAAGGAGATAAGGAAGGAAGGAAAGGAGGGAGGAAGGAAAGGAGGAAGGAAGGAAGGAAGGAAGGAACAGTCAAAAGAGACGGGGTCAATTTGACCCGGGAGGACGACAGGAGGGTTAATCTAAATGGGCTGGGGCTCTTTTTGAGACAGTTGGTGGCAGAGAAACCGACTGGAAGTAAGATGAAGAGAGAGAAACAGGTGTGACACGATGCAACACAGAGACAGGAAGCAGGCGGCGGCCCCCAGGTGGTCTCTGCTGTTCTCATGCTTTTCCAATTTTCTACGTTTTTAGCTGACCACCTGACCACCTGACCCTTCCTCCTCAGCTGGAGAGGTTAGAGCCACATACCTGTTTCTCTCTCTTCCCCTTGTTTCCTGTCGGCTTCTCCGCCTCCAACTGTCCAATAAAGGCAAAAAACAGTAAATAATCTAATATAATCTAAAATAAATGTGAGCTCATATAGAGAACTGTTAGAGACTACGGCCCACTTTCTGTTTCAACCAATAGTGTTTGTGGTGAAATGCCATGGTGACGTTTTTCAGACGACAAAATCAGGTTTTTCTTTCTTTTCTAACCCCAACAACGATCTCACCCTAACCAGACCTTCACCACAGGACTGTCATATCAGAAAACACAGATTCAACGTGTCTATCTGGGTTGTTCCGAAAGCTGAAAAGCCAACGTTTCATTGTGGCGATTGGAAAGAAATGAAAGAAAAAGGATGAAACAACTTTTTGAAATCCAATATTCTCTCTCTTTTAGCTCTGTTTTTCCTCTCCACCAACTCCTGAGGGAAATATCTGGCTCCTGCTGTTTGGTGCTGAGCAGGAAGTGTTACATTGACTTTTTTTACTTAGAATGAACCAAAACAGTAACGTTTCAGTCAGACAGCTAAACAGTGAGAAATGAAAGAAAAACGATGAAGCAACTTTTTGAAGTCCATCAATCTAGGTTATAAAACACACAGTTTGGTCGGTTGAAACCATAGACTGTATAAAAGAAATGGGCGTAACATCCATGATGTCACCCATTGGTTTGTAGACTGCTGCTCAGAAGCCAATAGTTTCAAATCTGGGCAGCACCATCTTGAAAATTTCAGGTGCATGCTGTGAAAAAAAGAGTGGGGAGGTTGCTATGGTAGCGAGGGCTGGATCTCGAGGACATTGGTCAATCAACCTGTCAATCAGGACGTAGCCACGCCCTAATGCATACCCTGCTTTATCGTCAAATATAAAATCAGGGAGGCCAAAATGTCCCAAATGAACATCATACTGCATTGAAGAAGGCTTTAAACTAGCGATTGAGACCATAAACACATTTTGAAAACGTTTACTGAGGTTAGAAATCAAGTGAGAAGTTGGTGAATTCTCCATTGACTTGTATAGAGACGGTCGCCCCCTGGTGGCCTTTTGATAGAATGCAGCTCTAAGTTACTTCCGCGTTGGCCTCATTTCAGAGGACCAGAACTCCCCGCCTGTTGTTTTCAGGATGGTAAAAAGCTGGCGTTTTATTCTGAAAGTCCATCAGTGAGTCTGAAGGGCAGATGCTGAAATTCTTGGATCTCTCTTCGTTCCCCAGCGGATGAAATCAGAGTTAATAAGTCTGGATGTTTTCTTGGACTGTGAATTAAATTCCAGCTCTCACATAAACAAGGTGAACACAAACAAGCCTTCTAACTTTTTTACAAACGCTGCCAAGGTTCGCTCTTTCGCTCTTTCCCTCTCCAGCATGTTCAATTTTTGGCACTTTTTTTACCGGCCTTTTCCAAAATATGAAAACACAGAGAGCATCTCAGTCCAGTCTGAGACAGGAAGCCGAGAAGAAAATGCAATAATTCAATCCATCATTAAACTGAAAGTTGAGTTTTAACCTTCCTGTAGTCCTCCCATCTATTTTGACTGTTCCTTCCTCCCTTCCTTCCTTCTTCCTCCCTTCTTTCCTTCCTCCCTCCTTTCCTTCCTTCCTCCTTTCCTTCATTCCTTCCTTCGTTCTATCTTCCCTTCTTTCCTTCCTCCCTCCTTTCCTTCCTTCATTCCTTCCTTCCTCCCTTCGTTCTATCCTCCCTCCCTCCTTCTTCCTTCCTTCCTACCTTCCTTTCTTCCTACCTTCCTTAATTATTTCCTTTCCTCCTTCCTTCCTTCTTCCCTCTGTCCTTCTTTCTGCCCTCCTTCCTTCATCCCCATTTCTTCCTTCCTTCCTGCCTCCTTCCTTCCTTCATCCCCATTTCTTCCTTCCTTCCTCCCTCCCTCCTTCCTTCTTTCCTCCCTTCTTTCTTTCCTTCCCTCCTTCCTTCCTTACTCCTTTCCTTCCTTCTTCCTCCCTCCCTCCTTTCATTCCTTGACTCAAGGACAACAGGAAGGTTAAAATTAAATTCAAACTTTTAGGTGATTCAGTTCATGAAGAAAAACCCCCCTGTCATTTTTAAGTGACTTTTCTTTCACCACATGTAAAGTTTGGGGACGGCTGTCTTGATGTCTTGTCATGACATGTTGTAGAGGAGTTTGTCTAATCAGGTCTATTTGCTGCAGCTGGACTCCAGTTAAGTTTTGCTCACGTCTCAATCAGAGCAAACAGGAAGCACCTGAGCTCAGACAGGAAGCACCTGAGCTCAGACAGGAAGCACCTGAGCTCAGACAGAAGCAGCTTCACAGCAAAGGGGCTGAACTCTTCTGTGGATTTGATGATTTTGCAAAAGCACATATTTAAAAATGTTTTGAGAGTAGCTTTAGAATTAAAACTAAACACAATGTGCAGATTGTGAAGAGGTCTGAATACTTTCTGAATCTACTTCATATCTGATACACACACACACACACACACACACACACACACACACACTCTCTAACACACACACACACACACACACACACACACACACACTATAACACACTCACACACACACCCACACACACACACACACCTTTAATGATGCATGGCAGACATGCCTTTTTTTTTTTTAAATGATGTAATGATTCAAGGATTTTTATTGTCATTCCAGGTAAGAAGGAAGGAGGGAGGGAGAAAGGAAAAGAAGAAGGGAGGAAGGAAAGAAAGAAGGAAGGGAGGAAGAAGGAAGGGAGGAAGAAGGAAAGAAGGAAGGATGGAAAGAAGGACAGAGGAAAGAAGGAAGGGAGGAAGGAAGGAAAGAAGGAAGGAAGGAAGGAAGGAAGGGAGCAAGGAAGGAAGGAGGATGGGGGAAGGAAAAGTTTTGGTATTTAAATGTGAATATTAAAGCTAAAGTAATTGAAATAATTATATTATAATGATAAATCAGAACTAAGGCTGCTCATTCATTCTTCTTCATGTTTTCATAAAGGCGACTCAGGAAGGAAGGATGAAGGAAGGATGAAATGGTGATGGAGGAAAGAAGAAAGGGAGTAAAGAGAGAAGGAAGGAAGGAAGGAAGGAAGGAAGGAAGGAAGGAGGAAGGAAGGAAGTACAGAGGAAAGAAGGAAGAAGGGAGGGATGGAGAAAGGAAAAGAAGAAGGGAGGAAGGAAGGAAGGAGGGAGGTAGGGAGATAGGAAAATAAGAAGGGAGGAAGGAAGGAAAGGATGAAGGAAGGGAGCAATGAACTCGTTTCCTCACACGCTTGTTGTTGATGCATCCTAACCTTTCCTAACCTTTACTGACCTGTTATCCAATCGTTACTCACCCTGCTGTCAAACTAACCAATAAAAAAAAAAACCCAATCATAAAAACCAAATGTCAATCACCATGAGACATAACTTACTTAACGATTGCGTAATGCTCGCTGTCAGGTGGAAGTCTTGTAACTCCATATTTTGTTTGGGACATACTTGAAGTTTTACGACAGCGACTATAATTATCAACCATCAAGAGAAGAGGACAGGTCGAACCTTGAGTCGTGTTCCTGTTAGAGCACGATGAGTCAAATTAAATTAACCCTCCTGCTGTCCTCAGGTCAAGGAAGGACAGAAGGAAGGAAAGGAGTAAGGAGGAAAAGAGGAAGGAAGTAAGGAAAGGAGTAAGGAGGGAGGGAGGGAGGAAGGAAGGAAAGTAAGGAGGAAAAGAGGAAGGAAGGAAAGGAGTAAGGAGGGAGGGAGGAAAGGAGGAAGGAAGGAAGGAAGGAGTAAGGAGTGAGGGAGGGAGGAAAAGAGGAAGGAAGGAAGGAAGGAAAGGAGTAAGAAGGGAGGGAGGAAAGGAGGAAAAGAGGAAGGAAGGAAAGAAAGAAGGAAGGAAGGACAGAAGGAAGGAAGGTACGGAGGAAAAGAGGAAGGAAGGAAAGGAGTAAGGAGGGAGGGAGGGAGAAAAGGAGAAAGGAAGGAAGGAGTAAGGAGGGAGGGAGGAAAAGAAAAGAGGACGGAAGGAAGGAAAGGAGTAAGGAGGGAGGGAGGAAAGGAGGAAGGAAGGAAGGAAGGAAAGAAAGAAGAAGTAAGGAGTAAGGAGGGAGGGAGGAAAAGAGGAAGGAAGGAAGGAAGGAAGGAAAGGAGTGAGGACAAAAGAGGAAGGAATTTAGGAGAGAAGGAAGGGAGGAAGCAAAGGAGGAAGGAAGGAAGGAAAGGAGTAAGGATGAAAAGGGGAAGGAAGGAAGGAAAGGAGTAAGGACGAAAAGAGGAAGGAAGGAAGGAAGGAAGGAAGGAAGGAAGGAAGGAAGGAGGAGGGAGGGAGGAAAAGAGGAAGGATGGACAGAAGGAAGGAAAGGAGTGAGGACAAAAGAGGAAAGAATTTAGGAGCGAAGGAAGGGAGGAAGCAAAGGAGGAACGAAGGAAGGAAAGGAGTAAGGACGAAATGAGGAAGGAAGGAAGGAAGTAAGGACGAAAAGAGGAAGGAAGGAAGGAGGAAGCAAAGAAAGAGGCTGATGAGGGGATGAGGGGAAGAAGGAAGGAAACATTTAAGAAAGAGGGAAGAAGGAAGGAAGGAAAGAAGGAACAGTCAAAAGAGACGGGGTCAATTTGACCCGGGAGGAGGACAGGAGGGTCATATGAATGATTAATGGAGCCGTGATCCTGATCGGTCTAATCATCTCATCAGCTGATCTTAGAGTCTCCGTCTCCTCTCTGAGTAACTGGAGTCGTCTGGAGCCACTAAACGAGCTTCCTGCTGAGTGACAACCATTAACTTTTATTATCAGTAACTTATATGGACATCAGTCTCTCACCTACAACATCATCAGGGCTGAGGAGACAGCTATTTATAATTATTAAGATGTGTTCAGGTCCAAGGTCTGCAGGGACGAGACGCCAAGTACGTGATGAGTCAAGGAAGGAAGGGAGGAAGAGGAAAGGAAGGAAGGGAGGAAGGAAGGGAGGAAGGACCGTCTATTTATAATTATTAAGATGTGTTCAGGTCCAAAGTTGAAACTCAGATGCAGACGCCAAGTCCGTGTTGAGTCAAGAAAGGAAGGAAGGATGGAAGGAAGGAGAAAGGAAGGAAGGAAGGGAGGAAGGAAGGACAGAGGAAAGAAGGAAGGAGGGAGGGAGGAAGGAAGGACAGAAGGAAGGAAGAACTGGAGATGGAGGAAGGAAAAGTTTTGGTATTTAAATGTGAATATTTTCTGGTTACTTTAATAGGGTAAATGGGGATGGAGGAAGGAAAGAAGGAAGGGAGGAAAGGAAGGAAGGAAGGAAGGAAAAGGGGGAGGAAGGAAGGAAGAAAGAAGGAAGGAAGGACAAAGGAAAGAAGGAAGGAGGGAGGGAGAAAGGAAAAGAAGAAGGGAGGAAGGAAGGACAGAAGGAAGGAAGAAATGGGGATGGAGGAAGGAGCCACTAAACGAGCTTCCTGCTGAGTGACAACCATTAACTTTTATTATCAGTAACATATATGGACATCAGTCTCTCACCTACAACATCATCAGGGCTGAGGAGACAGCTATTTATAATTATTAAGATGTGTTCAGGTCCAAGGTCTGCAGGGACGAGACGCCAAGTACGTGTAGAGTCAAGGAAGGAAGGAAGGGAGGAAGAGGGAAGGAAAGGAGGGAGGAAGTAAGGGAGGAAGGGAGGACCGTCTATTTATAATTATTAAGATGTGTTCAGGTCCAAGGCTGCAGGGACGGAAGGAAGGAAGGATGGAAGAGGGAAGGAAAGGAAAGGAGGGAGGAAGGAAAGGAGGGAGGAAGGAAGGAAGGGAGGAAGGACGGACGGAGGAAAGAAGGAAGGAGGGAGGGAGGGAGAAGGAAGGAAAAGAAGGGAGGAAGGGAGGAAAGAAGGACAGAGGAAAGAAGGAAGGGAGGAAGGAAAGAGAGAAGGAGGGAGGAAGGGAGGAAAGAAGGACAGAGGAAAGAAGGAGGGAGGGAGGAAGAAGGAAGGAAAAGAAGGGAGGAAGGGAGGAAAGAAGGACAGAGGAAAGAAGAAAGGGAGGAAGGAAAGAGAGAAGGAGGGAGGAAGGGAGGAAAGAAGGACAGAGGAAAGAAGGAGGGAGGAAAGGAAGGAAGGAAGGAAAAGAGGGAGGAAGGAAGGAAGAAAGAAGGAAGGAAGGACAAAGGAAAGAAGGAAGGAGGGAGGGAGAAAGGAAAAGAAGAAAGGAGGAAGGAAGGACAGAAGGAAGGAAGAAATGGGGATGGAGGAAGGAGCCACTAAACGAGCTTCCTGCTGAGTGACAACCATTAACTTTTATTATCAGTAACTTATATGGACATCAGTCTCTCACCTACAACATCATCAGGGCTGAGGAGACAGCTATTTATAATTATTAAGATGTGTTCAGGTCCAAGGCTGCAGGGACGAGACGCCAAGTACGTGTAGAGTCAAGGAAGGAAGGAAGGGAGGATGGAAGAGGGAAGGAAGGAAGGACAGGAGGGAGGAAGGAAGGAATGAGGAGGGAGTGAGGACATAATCACGCTGAGGTGCCGGCTATTTATAAGAAAAGGAGGAAGGAAAGTAGGGAGGTAGGAAGGACGGAAGGAAGGAAAGGAGGGAGGAAGGAAGGAAGGAAAGGAGGGAGAAGGAAGGAACGGAGGAAGGAAAGAAGGAAGGAGGGAGGGAGGACATAATCAGTCTGAGGAGCCGGCTATTTATAATTATTAAGATGTGGTCAGGTCCAAGGCTGCAGGGACGAGACGCCAAGTACGTGTAGAGTCAAGGAAGGAAGGGAGGATGGAAGGAAGGAGGGAGGGAAGGAAGGAAGGGAGGAAGGACCGTCTATTTATAATTATTAAGATGTGTTCGGATCCAAGGTTGAAACTCAGATGCGGCTGCAGGGACGTCTGGGAGTCTGTGTCTCGTGCCAGACGTTGTCCTTGAGTCAAGGAGGGAAGGGAGGAAGAGGGATGGAAAGGAGGGAAAGGGGGAAGGGAGGAAGGAAGGAAGGAATGAAAGGAGGGAGGAAGGAAGGAAGGAAGGAATGGGGATGGAGGAAGGAAGGAAAGAAGGACAGAGAAAAGAAGGAAGGAGGAAGGGAAGGAAGGAAAGAGAGAAGCAGGAAGGAAAGAGGAAAGAAGGAAGGGAGGAAGGACAGAGAGAAGGGGGAGAGAGGGGTAAGGAAGGAAGGAAGGAAGGAGGAAGGAAAGGAAGGAAGGAAGGAAAGAAGGAAGGAAGAAGGAAAGGAAGGAGAGGGGAAGAAGGAAGGAAAGGAAAGGAAGAAGGCAGGAAAAGCGGGAGGAAGGAAGGAGGGAGGGATGGAGAGAGGAAAAGAAGGGAGGAAGGAAGGAAAGAAGGCAGGGAGGAAGGAAAGAGAGAAGGAGGGAGGGAGGAAGGATGGAGGGAAGGAAAGAGGCTCTAGTTTGATGATCTAAACTCTTTGTGTAAATCAAAGACTCACATCGGGCCGTGGGATCGAAACTCTTCCGTGTGTGACGAAGGAAAACGAAACTTTCACACGGTTTCATGAAGCGGTTCTCAGAATGACTCCGTCGCTGGTGACTCGTCGGGACTTTTAGTAACAACTCTAAACTCCCACACACCTGAAACCAACACAGCTAACACACACACACACACACACACACACACACACACACACACACACACACACACACACACACACACACACACACACACACACACACACACACACACACACACACACACACTAAAAGTGTTATTCATGACTTCTGTTTGAGTTTGATAAGAGATCAAATAAAGATTAAAAACATCATACCAAGAACAAGAGAACAAAGAAATGAGACTATTGTTCCCTCCGGTTCAAACAGGAAGTTCAATCTATCACATATTAATTAAAATAAATATAAAAAGTAGATGTGTGTGAATAAATGTGAATATTTTCTGGTTCCTTTAAGTCTTGTGTGATGATAGGGTTAGGGTCAATAGGGATGGAGGAAGGAAAGAAAGAGAGAAGGAGGGAGGGAGGAAGGAAAGAAAGATGGAAGGAGGGAGGGAGGAAGGAAGGAAGGGAGGAAGGAAGCCACACTCTGCTACCTCACAGCGAGATGACACTAAATCTGTCCTTCTTTCCTTCCTTCCTCCCTCCTTCTTTTCTCCCTTCTTCTTTTCCTTTCTCCCTCCCTCCCTCCTTTCCTTCCTTCCTTCCTCCCTCCTTTCATTCCTTCTTCTTCCTTCCTTTCCTTCCTCCCTTGACTCAAGGACAACAGGAGGGTTAAATGTGTTTTATGAATAAATGAGCCTTTTTATAAATGATGTGATTTCCAATCAGCTGTAATCATATTTTGTGCTAATTATCAAATATTAATATACTCAAACATGGTTAATATTAGCTGCATGTTAGAGCTGAGCGTATGTGTGTGTGTGTGTGTGAGTGTGTTGCTGATGATGATGTCATAGCCAGCAGCTTTTAGTTAATGGAGTTAATGAATCAGTGGAGCAGGACTGTGTGAATCATTTAACAGAAGAAAAAAAGATCTTGTAACTTTTTATTGATTTTCCAGTAAACCTTTAAATTTATCTCATGTCAGGCTTTAGTGTGTGTGTGTGTGTGTGTGTGTGTGTGTGTGTGTGTGTGTGTATCTTTAATCTTCGTGTCGTCCTCCCTGTCGTCTGTTTTGACTGTTCCTTCTTTCCTCCCTTCCCACCCCTCTCCTTCCCTACCCCTACCTTCCTCCCTTCCTTCTTTCCTCTGTCCTTCCTTCCTTTCCTCCCTTCCATCTTTCCTTCCTCCCTTCTTCTCTCTTTCTTTCCTCCCCTTTCCTTCCTTCCATCCTTTCTCTTTCTTTCCTCCTTTCCTCTGTCCTTCCTTCCTCCCTTCTTCCCCCTTCCATCCCTCTCTTTCTTTCCTCCCTTCTTTCCTCTGTCCTCTGTCTTCCTTCTTTATTCTCTCCCTCCTTCTCTGTCTTTCCTCCCCCTACCTTCTTTCCTCTGTCCTTCCTTCCTTCCTCCTTTTCTTCCTTCCCTCCCTTCCTTCCTTGACTCGAGGACAACAGGAGGATTAAGTTAGATATATATACAGTATTTGTGCTAAATTAAAAAGCAGCAATCAGTTGTTTTTTTTAATCACCTGACTGAATAAAGAATTCATTTTCATTACACTCAACATTTTTTCAGGTCTTTTTTTATCCAGTTTAATTCCTAAAAACCACAAAAAAGCTTCTCACAAATAATCTTCTCATAAAGCGACAGTGTGATAGAGTTTGAAGAGGCAGCAGCATCATTAGAGTCATATAGAGAGAAACCAAACCACAGGGAACTCTGGCCTATATTACTCTGACCTGAAAAAACAACTACAAGGGCAAGCAGAACAGCTGGAAGGACGAATGTGTGTGTGTGTGTGTGTGTGTGTGTGTGTGTGCATGCTTCAGCTGCAGATATGAGTATGTTAGGGTGTGTGTGTGTGTGTGTTAAACTGTCAGAGTGTGTGTGTGAGGAATGGACGCCATGATGCACCTGTTTTTACTACAGTGTATATATAGATCGTCATGAGGTGTGTGTGTGTGTGTGTGTGTGTGTGTGTGTGTGTGTGTCTCATTCTGCCCCGTTGTTTATCATTCTGGCTGCTCTCTCATTCATGAATTCAGACACAAAGCATAATTCACCTGGTGACTCCGTCCGTCTGACCCTGAACGCCACAACACACCCAACATTTTATCTGTGTGTGTATTTCTGTGTGTGTATTTCTCTGTGTGTGTGTGTGTGTGTGTGTGTGTGTGTGTGTGTGTGAATTATTATGACCAGTGATAGCAGGAGCACTCACATCGTAAATGATTGTAATTAATGAAACAGTGTCTGGAAGTGTGTCAGGTGTGTAAATGCTTTAAAAAAAAAAAAAAAAACTACTGTCCTGAAATCTTACATAAGTGTTTTTTTCAGTTGGCTAAATTTAACCAAACTTTTACAGCAGCTATAAAACATATTTTTATACTAACAGGCAGTCTGATGTGTCTCATACTGATGAGTTATAGCTGACTCTGCAGCTTTTATGGAGATTTATAGACAGTTTTAGTTCATTGTTTAGCTACGTTTTGAAGGTTTTAGACAGAAGTCAGATGAATAAAGTCTACAAGAGCTGGAAAGTCTGGACGTTTGTATTAATGTGAGTTGAGTTTGAGGATTTATAAAATGATCATTTTAAAGGAATATATATTTCACTATTTTCTTGGGATTTATTTGCCATAGATAGGAGAAAAGTTGTTGATATTTGAGTGAAAACCATGAAGACCAAAGCAACCCCCCCCCCCCTTCGTGCTCCTTCTGAGGCTCCACCCCCTAAGTTCATGGACACGCGTTGCCATGGTAACGGATATACAGTCTATGGGTAACTGACGTTACCACTGCGCAAGCTGACCAACATGCCGGAGTCTGAAACGTCTGCTGCAGGGGGATCATCCCTATGTCCCCCACTTTGTATGTGACCGGGGAACATTGGGATGATCCCGTCTACAGTTAGCCAGTTAGCTGAGTTAGCAGCCGAGCTAGCAACCGAGTTAGCTGCCGAGCTAGCCACTGAGCTAACAGTGGAGTTACCCGCTGAGCTAGCAACCGAGTTAGCCGCCATCGGGGAACATAGGTACGCTCCCCTGAAGCGTCTGCTGCGGGACGGTAAGTTAGCTTCAGTTTGATAGCAACATTTATTTCTCTGATAGTACAGTAGCGTGTGTTTTAGTAGTTAGTGTGATAATAAGCCTGGCAGTATTTAACAAAGTGTTGACACCAAATATGATTAAAGCCAAAGCCAAAGTAGAGGAGTAGCTTAGCCTATGTATAAATTACGTTAGCATCGTTGCTAACGCTACTAGCTTCACAGTAACTTACCTCTATATTCTAACATTAGTGATACATGTGATGCGGTTTATTGACAATATGAAAAAGATCTGGGAAGAAAGCTTCATACAGGAGCCTACTCTGACTTTATTTTGATTATTAATATCAGTTAGTTTCATCCTGTTATGTGAGAAGAGAAAAGAGCAGATAGACGAGAGGAGTAACTTCACACAGTGTAGAGTTATTTAGAGGGAAATAACATGATATATGTCTCCTGTAGTAAATAACACATTTATACCAAGTTTACAGGTAATATGATATATATATATATATATATATATATGATGTTATTTATGTGTCATTACTATCATGGTGTAGCTCTGTTCCTGGTGGGGGAGGAACAGTCAGAGGTCAACCAGTTCAATGAGCCTGAAACCAGGAGAGCTACAGGTGAGCAGCTGAGTAAGTATGTTGCTTTGCTTGCTTGTATTATTTCATAAATTCCCTCCCTAAATACCCCTATCCTGTGAAATAAGGTCAGATTATATCAGTGTAACAGCATTACCTCTGGATTACCACTGGCTCTACATATAATGTGAAAACTGCATCTGATCATAATAAAATCTGACTTATGAACACTAATGAAATGTTAACACTTTTCTCATTTCAGGAGATAATTCAGGACCTGGACCTTGAGCAGTCTCATCAGCTGCAGCACTGTTTGATGAGAGACCCAAGCATGATGTTCAACCTACTGTCCTCATCACCTGGAGACATACAGCATCACCTCACTGTGTCTTCATCACCTGGAGACCCGACAGCATCACCTCACCGTGTCTTCATCACCTGGAGACCTACAGTATTACCTCACCCTGTCTTCATCACCTGGAGACCTACAGTATCACCTCACCCTGTCTTCATCACCTGGAGACCCTACAGTATCACCTCACTGTGTCTTCATCACCTGGAGACCCTACAGCATCACCTCACCCTGTCTTCATCACCTGGAGACCCTACAGTATCACCTCACTGTGTCTTCATCACCTGGAGACCTACAGCACCACCTCACTGTGTCTTCATCACCTGGAGACCTACAGTATTACCTCACCCTGTCTTCATCACCTGGAGACCTACAGTATTACCTCACCCTGTCTTCATCACCTGGAGACCTACAGCACCACCTCACTGTGTCTTCATCACCTGGAGACCTACAGCACCACCTCACTGTGTCTTCATCACCTGGAGACCTACAGCATCACCTCACCCTGTCCATCGTCCGCCTGCCTGGTGTTTCTGCCAGAGATGCAGATTCCCTCCAACATGAAGCACTCAGAGACAGAAGAGTAGTGATACCAAGCTGCTGTGTGGGTTTTTGTATTTACTTTGTAGGTTTAAACTTTTTTTTTTGTCATTGCTTGCTGAAAATTTAAAATAAATATGGAAAATAACACATGGGTGATTTGTAAAAACAGTTTTCAATTCATCATTGCAGAGTAAAATTACTTAATCTATGTATTATTATCAGTATAAAAACTGAACAATCACAATATCAGTAGAAATAAGAAAAATGTACACAAACATATTTTTAAATTGTACAAAGTCTTACATAATACGATACTCAGTTAGTTGAAGCTAGTTACTGTAAGTGTGACGCAGAGAGGAGAGGAGGCACGACTGAAGGAAAAGACATTTATTGAGGGGAATAGAAATGTGATGTTGAACTGGGGGACAAGGCTGAAGACGAGCTGTAAGGAGCAGAGTATCTGGGATGCCTTTAAAAAGAATAAATACACACCCATTATAAGTCTTATGCCATTGTTACTGGATGTGATGGCTACAGTAATGTTAAACATTCATATACAGATTGTAACCACTGTGTGGAGAAAATATATGCTGCTTTTATTTTTGTTTTGGAAATCACCAGACCATGATTTTTTTTCAGCTGAATTAAACAGACATCATATTATATATACTAGACAACATGCTGCTCTAAATCATGATTGTCCAAAGCTTTGTTCAATAAAGTAAATCTGTTTATCTGTGTATCAATCTGTTTATGTAATAACACACAACGGAGTAAAAACTAGCAGGAGTTAGCTGTTCAGGTTGATTTTACACAACTACAGTGACAAGAATTGAAGCTAATGATAACATAGCATGTTAGCCTGCGTATCACTCCAAATGATCTTATTGTGATAGCAAACCTGTGTTTATAAGTCTTCATGGCTGTAAACACTTTGAAAACAGCGAGTAGCTACATAGCAGCTACGTCGCAGCTAACGTTAGCACGCTGCTAACGTTAGCTGCGAAGCTAACGTGCAGAGCGTCAAACGGCTGTAGTAACAACTCTGCTACTTTACAGCTAACATCACAACAACAGCAACAGCCTGACTCTCCTGACTATCTACACAGTGAGCTGAACGTCAGCAGGTAACGTTACAGTTTATGTGAAGGAGAACTGATGTTACTCACCTGTCCGGCAGATCAGCGTCCGCCTTCACTCTCCGGTCCTCCGTCGGGTCTCTGTCTGTCCCTCGGCCGTTGGAAAACCACACCGATGTGTCCGCGGGTCCTTGTCTGGTCAAAGTCCTTCTTTTATATTTTTTGTTCTAACTTTCTCCTCTCTCTTTCTTGGGGTCTGTTGGTTAGTAAGTTAGCTACAGCAAGGGTATGTTCGCTTGCTGTTTTCAAAATAAAAGCACCAATTCTGTGGGGCTCCAGTCCACAGCACATGTGCTGGGGCTCCAGTCCACAGCACAGCACAGCACATGTGCTGGGGCTCCAGTCCACAGCACATGTGATGGGGCTCCAGTCCACAGGACAGCAATTGTGATGGGGCTCCAGTCCACAGCACAGCACAGGTGCTGGGGCTCCAGTCCACAGGACATCTGCTGGGGCTCCAGTCCACAGCACATGTGATGGGGCTCCAGTCCACAGGACAGCAATTGTGATGGGGCTCAAGTCCACAGCACATCTGCTGGGGCTCCAGTCCACAGGACAGCAATTGTGATGGGGCTCCAGTCCACAGCACATCTGCTGGGGCTCCAGTCCACAGCACATGTGATGGGGCTCCAGTCCACAGGACAGCAATTGTGATGGGGCTCCAGTCCACAGCACATGTGCTGTGGCTCCAGTCCACAGCACATGTGATGGGGCTCCAGTCCACAGCACAGCACATGTGCTGGGGCTCCAGTCCACAGCACATGTGCTGGGGCTCCAGTCCTCAGCACATGTGCTGGGGCTCCAGTCCTCAGCACAGCACAGCACATGTGCTGGGGCTCCAGTCCTCAGCACAGCACATGTGCTGGGGCTCCAGTCCACAGGACAGCAATTGTGCTGGGGCTCCAGTCCACAGCACATGTGATGGGGCTCCAGTCCACAGCACAGCACATGTGCTGGGGCTCCAGTCCACAGCACATGTGCTGGGGCTCCAGTCCACAGCACATGTGCTGGGGCTCCAGTCCACAGCACATGTGCTGGGGCTCCAGTCCACAGTACAGCACAGCACATGTGCTGGGGCTCCAGTCCTCAGCACATGTGATGGGGCTCCAGTCCACAGCACAGCACAGGTGCTGGGGCTCCAGTCCACAGGACAGCACATGTGCTGGGGCTCCAGTCCACAGCACATGTGATGGGGCTCCAGTCCACAGCACAGCACAGGTGCTGGGGCTCCAGTCCACAGGACAGCACATGTGCTGGGGCTCCAGTCCACAGGACATGTGATGGGGCTCCAGTCCACAGGACAGCAATTGTGATGGGGCTCCAGTCCACAGGACATCAATTGTGATGGGGCTCCAATCCACAGCACATGTGCTGGGGCTCCAGTCCACAGCACAGCACAGGACATGTGCTGGGGCTCCAGTCCACAGCACATGTGCTGGGGCTCCAGTCCACAACACAGCACATGTGCTGGGGCTCCAGTCCACAGCACAGCACAGGACATGTGCTGGGGCTCCAGTCCACAGCACAGCATAGGACATGTGCTGGGGCTCCAGTCCACAGCACAGCACATGTGCTGGGGCTCCAGTCCACAACACAGCACATGTGCTGGGGCTCCAGTCCACAGCACAGCACAGCACATGTGCTGGGGCTCCAGTCCACAGGACATGTGCTGGGGCTCCAGTCCACAGGACAGCGCATGTGCTGGGGCTCCAGTCCACAGCACAGCACAGGACATGTGCTGGGGCTCCAGTCCACAGCACAGCACAGGACATGTGCTGGGGCTCCAGTCCACAGCACAGCACAGCACATCTGCTGGGGCTCCAGTCCACAGCACAGCACATGTGCTGAGGCTCCAGTCCTCAGCACAGCACATGTGCTGGGGCTCCAGTCCACAGCACAGCACATGTGCTGGGGCTCCAGTCCACAGGACAGCGCATGTGCTGGGGCTCCAGTCCACAGCACAGCGCATGTGCTGGGGCTCCAGTCCACAGGACAGCACATGTGATGGGGCTCCAGTCCACAGCACATGTGCTGGGGCTTCAGTGAGCTGAACGTCAGCAGGTAGCGTTACAGTTTATGTGAAGCAGAACTGATGTTACTCACCTGTCCGGCAAATCAGCATCCGCCTTCTCTCTCTGGTCCTCCGTCGGGTCTCCGTCTGTCCCTCCGCCGTTGGAAAACCACACTGATGTGTCCGCGGGTCCTTGTCTGGTCAAAGTCCTTCTTTTATATTTTTTGTTCTTTTAACTTTCACATGTGATGGGGCTCCAGTCCACAGGACATGTGATGGGGCTCCAGTCCACAGGACAGCAATTGTGATGGGGCTCCAGTCCACAAGACATGTGATGGGGCTCCAGTCCACAGGACAGCAATTGTGATGGGGCTCCAGTCCACAGGACATCAATTGTGATGGGGCTCCAATCTACAGCACATGTGCTGGGGCTCCAGTCCACAGCACAGCACAGGACATGTGCTGGGGCTCCAGTCCACAGGACATCAATTGTGATGGGGCTCCAGTCCACAGGACATGTGATGGGGCTCCAGTCCACAGGACAGCAATTGTGATGGGGCTCCAGTCCACAGGACATCAATTGTGATGGGGCTCCAATCTACAGCACATGTGCTGGGGCTCCAGTCCACAGCACAGCACAGGACATGTGCTGGGGCTACAGTCCACAGCACATGTGCTGGGGCTCCAGTCCACAACACAGCACATGTGCTGGGGCTCCAGTCCACAGCACAGCACAGGACATGTGCTGGGGCTCCAGTCCACAGCACAGCATAGGACATGTGCTGGGGCTCCAGTCCACAGCACAGCACATGTGCTGGGGCTCCAGTCCACAACACAGCACATGTGCTGGGGCTCCAGTCCACAGCACAGCACAGCACATGTGCTGGGGCTCCAGTCCACAGGACAGCGCATGTGCTGGGGTTCCAGTCCACAGCACAGCACAGGACATGCGCTGGGGCTCCAGTCCACAGCACAGCACAGGACATGTGCTGGGGCTCCAGTCCACAGCACAGCACAGGACATGTGCTGGGGCTCCAGTCCACAGCACAGCACATGTGCTGGGGCTCCAGTCCTCAGCACAGCACATGTGATGGGGCTCCAGTCCACAGCACAGCAATTGTGATGGGGCTCCAGTCCACAGCACATGTGATGGGGCTCCAGTCCACAGGACATGTGATGGGGCTCCAGTCCACAGGACAGCAATTGTGATGGGGCTCCAGTCCACAGCACATGTGCTGGGGCTCCAGTCCACAGCACAGCACAGGACATGTGCTGGGGCTCCAGTCCACAGCACAGCACAGGACATGTGCTGGGGCTCCAGTCCACAGCACAGCACAGGACATGTGCTGGGGCTCCAGTCCACAGCACAGCACAGCACATCTGCTGGGGCTCCAGTCCACAGCACAGCACATGTGCTGAGGCTCCAGTCCTCCTGATGTTACTCACCTGTCCGGCAAATCAGCATTCGCCTTCTCTCTCTGGTCCTCCGTCGGGTCTCCGTCTGTCCCTCCGCCGTTGGAAAACCACACTGATGTGTCCGCGGGTCCTTGTCTGGTCAAAGTCCTTCTTTTATATTTTTTGTTCTTTTAACTTTCACATGTGATGGGGCTCCAGTCCACAGGACATGTGATGGGGCTCCAGTCCACAGGACAGCAATTGTGATGGGGCTCCAGTCCACAAGACATGTGATGGGGCTCCAGTCCACAGGACAGCAATTGTGATGGGGCTCCAGTCCACAGGACATCAATTGTGATGGGGCTCCAATCTACAGCACATGTGCTGGGGCTCCAGTCCACAGCACAGCACAGGACATGTGCTGGGGCTCCAGTCCACAGGACATCAATTGTGATGGGGCTCCAGTCCACAGGACATGTGATGGGGCTCCAGTCCACAGGACAGCAATTGTGATGGGGCTCCAGTCCACAGGACATCAATTGTGATGGGGCTCCAATCTACAGCACATGTGCTGGGGCTCCAGTCCACAGCACAGCACAGGACATGTGCTGGGGCTACAGTCCACAGCACATGTGCTGGGGCTCCAGTCCACAACACAGCACATGTGCTGGGGCTCCAGTCCACAGCACAGCACAGGACATGTGCTGGGGCTCCAGTCCACAGCACAGCATAGGACATGTGCTGGGGCTCCAGTCCACAGCACAGCACATGTGCTGGGGCTCCAGTCCACAACACAGCACATGTGCTGGGGCTCCAGTCCACAGCACATGTGATGGGGCTCCAGTCCACAGGACAGCAATTGCGATGGGGCTCCAGTCCACAGCACAGCACAGGTGCTGGGGCTCCAGTCCACAGGACAGCACATGTGCTGGGGCTCCAGTCCACAGGACATGTGATGGGGCTCCAGTCCACAGCACATGTGCTGGGGCTCCAGTCCACAGCACATGTGCTGGGGCTTCAGTGAGCTGAACGTCAGCAGGTAGCGTTACAGTTTATGTGAAGCAGAACTGATGTTACTCACCTGTCCGGCAAATCAGCGTCCGCCTTCTCTCTCTGGTCCTCCGTCGGGTCTCCGTCTGTCCCTCCGCCGTTGGAAAACCACACTGATGTGTCCGCGGGTCCTTGTCTGGTCAAAGTCCTTCTTTTATATTTTTTGTTCTTTTAACTTTCACATGTGATGGGGCTCCAGTCCACAGGACATGTGATGGGGCTCCAGTCCACAGGACAGCAATTGTGATGGGGCTCCAGTCCACAGGACATCAATTGTGATGGGGCTCCAGTCCACAGGACATGTGATGGGGCTCCAGTCCACAGGACAGCAATTGTGATGGGGCTCCAGTCCACAGCACAGCACAGGACATGTGCCCGGGCTCCAGTCCACAGCACAGCACAGGACATGTGCTGGGGCTCCAGTCCACAGCACAGCACAGGACATGTGCTGGGGCTCCAGTCCACAGCACAGCACAGCACATCTGCTGGGGCTCCAGTCCTCAGCACAGCACATGTGCTGAGGCTCCAGTCCTCAGCACAGCACATGTGCTGGGGCTCCAGTCCACAACACAGCGCATGTGCTGGGGCTCCAGTCCACAACACAGCGCATGTGCTGGGGCTCCAGTCCACAACACAGCGCATGTGCTGGGGCTCCAGTCCACAGCACAGCGCATGTGCTGGGGCTCCAGTCCACAGGACAGCGCATGTGCTGGGGCTCCAGTCCACAGCACAGCACATGTGCTGGGGCTCCAGTCCACAGGACAGCGCATGTGCTGGGGCTCCAGTCCACAGCACAGCGCATGTGCTGAGGCTCCAGTCCTCAGCACAGCACATGTGCTGGGGCTCCAGTCCACAACACAGGACATGTGCTGGGGCTCCAGTCCACAGCACAGCACAGCACATGTGCTGGGGCTCCAGTCCACAGCACAGCACAGCACATGTGCTGGGGCTCCAGTCCACAGGACAGCACAGCACATGTGCTGGGGCTCCAGTCCACAGGACAGCGCATGTGCTGGGGCTCCAGTCCACAGGACATGTGATGGGGCTCCAGTCCACAGGACAGCACATGTGATGGGGCTCCAGTCCACAGGACAGCAATTGTGCTGGGGCTCCAGTCCACAGGACAGCGCATGTGCTGGGGCTCCAGTCCACAGGACAGCGCATGTGCTGGGGCTCCAGTCCACAGCACAGCGCATGTGCTGGGGCTCCAGTCCACAGCACAGCGCATGTGCTGGGGCTCCAGTCCACAGGACAGCGCATGTGCTGGGGCTCCAGTCCACAGGACATGTGCTGGGGCTCCAGTCCACAGGACATGTGCTGGGGCTCCAGTCCACAGGACAGCGCATGTGCTGGGGCTCCAGTCCACAGCACAGCACATGTGCTGG
>NC_070591.1:3877727-3890227 GCF_027409825.1 Scomber japonicus | reverse complement strand
TCCTTCCTTCCTTCCTCCGTTTCTTCAATCTGTCTGTCCTTCCTACATCTTTCCTTCCCTCTTTTTGTCCTCTCTTCTTTTCTTTCCTTCCCTCCCTTTCTTCCATCTTTCGTTCCTCTCTTCCTTTCCTTACTGTCTTCTTTTCCTCCCTTTCTTTTTCTTCCTTCCTCTCTTCTTTTCCTCCTTTCCTTTATTCCTTCCCCCTTTCCTTTATTCCTTCCCTCTTTCCTTCATCTCTTCTTTTCCTCCCTTCCTCTCCTTCCTTCCCTCCCTTTCTTCCTTCCTTTCCTTCCTTCCTTCCTTCCTCTCTTCTTTTCCTTCCTCCTTTCCCTCTTTCCTTCCTCTCTTCTTTTCCTCCCTCCCTTCCTTTATTCTGCTCTTCCTTCCTTAAAGAGATTTAATCAATATAACATCCTCTATCTTTAGATCAGAGGGGGTCAAACATGAGGCTCGTGGGCCAGAACTGGGCCGCCGAGGGGTCCAATCCGGCCCACTTTCCTTTCTGTGTTCTTTTCCTTCCCTCCTTTCTTCCTTCTGTCCTTCCTTCCATCTGCCCTTCCTCCCCATCTTCCTTCTGTTCATCCTTCCTTCCTTCCTCCGTTTCTTCCATCTGTCCTTCCTACCTTTCTTCCCTCTTTCCTTTTGTCTGTCTTTCCTTCCTTCCCTTCTTCCTTCCTTCCTTCTGTCCTTCCTCCCTATCTTCCTTTTTTTCCCATTCCTTCCATCTGTCCTTCCTCCCTTTCTTCCTTCTGTTCTTCCTTCCTTCCTCCATTTCTTCCTTCCTTCCTTCCATCTTTCTTTCCTTTCTTCTTTTCCTCCCTTCCTCTCTTCTTTTCCTTCCTCTCTTCCTTTCCTTCCCTCTTTTCTTCCTCTCTTCTTTTCCTTCCTTCCTTCCTCCCTTCATTCCTTTCTTGTTTTCCTTCCTTCCTTCCTCCCTTCATTCCTTTCTTGTTTTCCTTCCTCTCTTCCTTTCCTTCCTTCATTCCTCACTCTCTTCTTTTCCTCCCTTCCTTCCTTCATTCCTATATTTTTTTCCTTCCTCTCTTCTTTTCAAAACTATTAAAAGTCACAGATTTAGTAGTATCAGTATTGTCTTCTTTTACTTCCATCTGTCCTTTTCCCTTCCTTCCTTCCTCTCTTTCTTCCTTCCTTCCTTCCTTCCTTCCATCTTTTTAATGGTTCGGCCCTAGAATGAAACACTACCTTTCCTCTTTAAACACATTAGCACTTTATTTTGAAAGGCTGCTCTTATTTTGTGATTTCATGGTTTTAAATATAACTTTTATTTGTTTTTTAAATGTGTTTTAAATGACTGATGGGTCTGAGAGCAGCATTTCACTTCTTTTGTAAGCTGAGAGTAGATTTTGGAAGTGATGATAAAAATGTATCTTCTGGTTTATGTAACATCTGTCTTTATACCGCCTGTCATCGTCTTTCCTTTGAGAAGCAGCTGGACGAGAAACCTGACGAGTGTGAAGCTAGTCTGATGATCTGGTGTAGAGACTAAATGAATGAATGAATTCCTTCCCTCCTTCCTTCCTTCCTTCTTTTCTCCCCTCCTTCTTCCTTCCTTCCTTCCATATTTTCTCCCCTCCTTTCTTCCTCTCTTCCCTCCTTCCTTACTTCTTCCCTCCTTCCTTCCTTCTTTTCTTCCCTCCTTTCCTTCCTATCCCCCTTTTCCCTTCCTTCCATCTGATCCTTTCCCTTCCTTCCTTCCTCCTTCGCTTTCTTTCCTCCCCCCTACCTTCTTTCCTTCCTCCCTCCTTCGCTTTCTTTCCTCCCCCTTACCTTCCTCTCTTCCTTATTTTCTCTCTCCTTCCTCCATCCTTTCCTCCCCTCCTTCCTTCCATCCTCCCTCCCTCCTTCTCTCTTTCTTTCCTCCCCCTACCTTCCTCTCTCCTTCCTTCCTTCCATCCTCCCTCCCTTCTTCTCTTTCTTTCATCCCCCTACCTTCCTTCTTTCCTCTGTCCTCCCTCCCTCCCTTCTTTCCTTTCCTCCCTTCCTTCCTTCCTTCCTCCCTCCCTCCCTTCCTTCCTTCCTTCCTTGACTGGAGGACAACAGGAGGGTCTGTCTCTCCACTCAGTGTCTCTGTGTCCATTATCCTGGTTAAATAATAGAAATGCCAGCTCTGAATACTTCCTCTCCCCTAACTTCTTTCCTGTGTCCTTCCTTCCTTCTTTCCTCCCTCCTTCCTTCCTTCTTCTCTCTGTCCTTCCTTCCATCTTTCCTCTGTCCTTCCTTCCTTCTTTCCTCCCTCCCTTCTTCTCTCTTTCTTTCCTCCCCTACCTTCCTTCTTTCCTCTGTCCTTCTCTCTTTCTTTCCTCCCCCTACCTTCTTTCCTCTATCCTTCCTTCCTCCCTCTCCTTCTCTTTCTTTCCTCCCCCTACCTTCCTCCCTTCCTTCCCTCTATCCTTCCTTCCTTCTTTCCTCCTTCGCTTTCTTTCCTCCCCCTAGCTTCCTCCCTTCCTTCTTCTCTCTGTCCTTCCTTCCTTTCCTCTCCTCCTTCCTTCCATCCTCCCTCCCTTCTCTCTTTTTTTCCTCCCCCCTAGCTTCTATCATCTGTCCTTCTTTGCTTCCTCCCTTTCCTCCCTTCCTTCCTTCCTTCCTTCCTTGACTTGAGGACAACAGGAGGGTCTGTCTCTCCACTCAGTGACTCGTCCATTATCCTGGTTAAATAATAGAAATGTCAGCTCTGAATACTTCTTTCCTCTGTCCTTCTTTCCTTCCTCCCTTCCTTCTTTGCTTTCCTCCCTCCCTTCTTCTCTCTTTCTTTCCTCCCCCACCTTCTTTCCTTCCCTCTTTCCTTCCTTCCTTCTCCCTTCTTTCTTTCCTCCCCTCTACCTTCTTTCCTCTGTCTTTCTTTCCTTCATTCCTTCCTCTGTCCTTCCTTCCATCTTTTCTCCCTCCCTCCTTCTCTCTTTCTTTCCTCCCCCCTAGCTTCCTCCCTTCCTTCTTCTCTCTGTCCTTCCTTCCTTCCTTCCTTCCTCCCTCCCTCCTCTCTTCCCCCCCCCTTCCTTCCTCCCTCCCTCCCTCCCTTCCTTCCATCCTTCCCTCGAGGACAACAGGAGGGTCTGTCTCTCCACTCAGTGACTCGTCCATTATCCTGGTTAAATAATAGAAATGTCAGCGCTGAATACTTCCTCCCCCCTAACTTCTTTCCTCTGTCCTTACTTCCTTCTTCCCTCCCTCCTTCCTTCCTTCCTTCCTCCCTCCCTCCTCTCTTTCTCCCCCCCTTCCTTCCTTCCTCCCTTCCTCCCTCCCTTCTTTCCCCTGTCCTTCCTTCATTCTTTCCTCCCCCCGTACCTTTCTCCCTTCCTTCTTTTCTGTCCTTCTTTCCTTTCCTCCCCTCCTTCTTTCCTTCCTTCCTTCATTCCTCCTTCACTTTCTTTCCTCCCCCTACCTTCTTTCCTTTCCTCCCTCCTTTCCTCTGTCCTTTCCTCCCCTCCATCCTCCCTCCCTTCTTCTCTCTTTCTTTCCTCCCCCTACCTTCCTTCTTTCCTCTGTCCTTCCTTCCTTTTTGTCCTTCCTTCCCTCCTCCCATCCTCCCATCCTTCCATCCTTCCTTCCTTCCTTCCTTGACTCGAGGACAACAGGAGGGTCTGTCTCTCCACTCAGTGACTCGTCCATTATCCTGGTTAAATAATAGAAATGTCAGCTCTTCCACATTCCTTCCCTCTTTCCTGCTTTTGGCTGTAAAACACATTTTAACAGTTGAAGATGTGAGCTGGCCTTGTCATAAAAAATTCAAACAGGAAAAAAAAAAAAAAAAAAAAAAGAGAGAGAAAAAGGCGAGTGTTTGTGTCACAGCAGCTGCAAAGTGAAGAGTGTGTCTCCTGTTTTTTTTTTTTTTTTTTGGGGGGGGGGGGGGGGGGGTGGGGGGTGGAGGGGGGGGGGGGTTGGGGAGTCTGTCTCCTATTTCTGGCAGCTTGAGGCTGCTGGTGCAGCAGAGTACAGCTGCTGTCATCTCCTCTGGCTTTCTGCTTTTTTGCTGCATCATGCCGAAGAAAGAAAGAAAGAAAGAAAGAGAGAAAGAAAAAGAAAAAAAAGGAACAAGAAGAAGAAGAAGAAGAAGAAAACAAAAGAAGGACGATGAATCTAATCGAACCGCTGCGTCACTGTGACTCTACAGCTTCACACACTTTCATTAAACCCTCCTGTCATCCTTCTTTCTTTCATTTTTCCTTTCTTCTTCCCCTCCTCCTTTCTTTCCTTCCTTCCTTCCTCTTTTCATCCTCACTCCCTTCCTTTCTTCCTTCCTCCTTTCCTTCCTCCCATCTCTCCTAAATTCCTTCCTCTTTTCCTTCCTTCCTTCCTCTTTTCCTCCTTTTTCCTTTCCTTCCTCCCTTCTCTCCTAAATTCCTTCCTTTTTCCTTACTCCCTTCTTACTTTCCTCCCTCCCTCCTTACTCCTTTCTTTCTTTCCTTCGTTCCTTCCTCTTTTCGTCCTCACTCCTTTCTTTCCTTCCTTCCTCCCTTCGTCCTTTCCTCCCTCCCTCCTTACTCCTTTCCTTCCTTCCTTCCTTCCTCCCTTTGTCCTTTCCTCCCTCCCTCCCTCTTTACTCCTTTCCTTCCTTCCTTCCTCCCTTCGTCCTTTCCTCCCTCCCTCCTTACATCTTTCCTTCCTTCCTTCTTTCCATCTTTCCTTCCTCCCTCCTTACTCCTTTCCTTCCTTCCTCCCTTCGTCCTTTCCTCCCTCCCTCCCTCCCTCCTTACTCCTTGCCTTCCTTCCTTCCTTCTTCCCTTCGTCCTTTCCTCCCTCCCTCCCTCCTTACTCCTTTCCTTCCTTCCTCCCTTCGTCCTTTCCTCCCTCCCTCCCTCCCTCCTTACTCCTTGCCTTCCTTCCTTCCTTCCTCCCTTCGCCCCCCCCCCCCCCCCCCTCTCTGGTAGCTCCTCAGCTCCTTAGAGTCTCTAAATGTTAAAAGCTTCTTCCACTCGGGACATTTAATGATAAACCTGATCCTTCCTTCCTTCCTTCCTTCCTTCCTTCCTTCCTCTCGGGACATGTAATGATCAATCTGATGCTAACGCTAAAGAAACGCTCACTAAACCAGCTGTCACACTCATGAGCTCAACAGATCAACCTTTTCCTTTTTTTAACGTATCTGAAGATATTTGACGTTTACTGACTGTAAAGGTTTTAAATCAGAACTCAGGATCAGAGTATGAAGTGAAGATAAATGTACTTCCTCTTTCTTTAGATCAGGGGGGTCAAACATGAGGCTCGTGGGCCAGTACTGGGCCGCTGAGGGGTTCAATCCGGCCCACTTTCCTTCCTGCCTTCCTTCTTTTCCTCCCTTCCTTCCATCTGTCCTTGTTCCCTTTCATCCTTCCTTCCATCTGTCTTTCTTTCATTCCTGTCTTCCTTCCTTCCTTCCTGTTTTCTTTTCCTTCCTTCCTGTCTTCTTTTCTTTCCTTCCTTCCTTCCTTCCTTCCTGTCTTGTTTTACTTCCATCTGTCTTTCTTCCCTTCCTTCAATCTTTCCTTCCTCTCTTCTTTTTCTCCCTTCCTTCTGTTCTTGTTCCCTTTCTTCCTTCCTTCCATCTTTCCTTCCTCCCTTTCATCCTTCCATTTTTCCTTCCTCCCTTTCATCCTTCCTTCCTCCCTTCCTTCCATCTTTCCTTCCTCTGTTCTTTTCCTTTTTCCCTTCCTCCTTCCCTTCCTGTCTTCTTTTCCTTCCTTCCTTTCCTTCCTCACTTCCTTCCTTCAATCTTTCCTCCCTCTCTTCTTTTCCTTCTTTCCTTCCTTCCTGTCTTCTTTTCCTTCCTTCCTTATTTCCTCTCTTCTTTTCCTTCCTTTCCTCTCCCCTCCATCTTTTTTAACAACCCTTTTAATAATCTTCAAATCAGATGAGTAAAAAAAAAAAAACTCACCAAAATAAAAGTTAACAGGCATAAAAAGGATCAAATGAAGCGTTTAAATGTTTTAATCCTCTTTAATCTTCACATTAAGTTTAAAGATTAAAAGATAAATACAGCTGTTAGGTTTCATTTAGACGTTTTATCATCCTCACACTAAACTTTTAGAGCTTTATTCTGAAAAACCAGCCACTAAAACCTTCTTTAGGAGCGTTATAGAGACGATGGCGACTTAAACTGTATTCTTCCCTTTCTTCCATCTTTCCTTCCTCTCTTCTTTTCCTTCCTTCTTTCCTTCCTCCCTTCCATCTGTCCTTGCTCCCTTTCTTCCATCTTTCCTTGCTCTCTTTCTTTTCCTCCCTCACTTCCTTCATTCGTTCAATCTTTCCTTCCTTATTTCCTGTCTTCTTTTCCTTATTTCATTTCCTTCCCCTCTTCTTGTCCTTCCTTCAATCTTTCCTTCCTTCCTTCATTCCTGTCTTCTTTTCCTTCCTTCCTTTCCTTCCTTCCTTCCTTCCTTCCCCGCCCTCTGTCCTTGCTCCCTTTCTTCCATCTTTCCTTCCTTTCTTCTTTCATCTTCCTTCCTTCCTTCCTTCCTGCCACCTGTCTTTCTTCCCTTTCTTCCATCTTTCCTTCCTCTCTTCTTTTCCCCCCTCACTTCCTTCCTTCAATCTTTCCTTCCTTCCTTATTTCCTCTCTTCTTCCCCCCCCTACCTTCCTTATGTCCTTCCTTCCTTCCTTTCTTCCTTCCTCCCTCCCTTCCTTCCGTCCTTATGTCCTTCCTTCCTTCCTTCCTCAGATCAGCTGTTAGGGTAAATGTTCTCATTAAGCATCAAAATCTAAGCTCAGCTGTGTTGTCATGGATACTGACATGATTTATAAAGGAGATCATTTCTTATAAAGCAACATTTATCTCTCATTGTAAAATGTATTCATTAGTTCATGTAGATTTTAGAATATAAAATAAAGATATGTGATGAATAAAGTGAGTTTAATTGGTGCTGTGACTCCATTTAACCCTTTATAGGACACTCATTGAAAGGAAGGGAGGAAGAAAAGGAAGGAAGGATGGAAGAAAGGAAGGAAGGTAGTGAAGGAAGGAGGGAGGAAGGAAAGGAAGGAAGGACGAAGGAAAGAAGGAAGGAAGGAAGGTAGGGGGGGAGGAAAGAAAGAGAGAAGGAGGGAGGGAGGGAGGAAGGAAAGAAAGAAGGAAGGAAGGAAGAAGAAACGGGGATGGAAGAAGGAAAGAAGGAAGGGAGGAGAGAAGGAGGGAGGGAGGAAGCACAGATGGAAGTAAGGAAAGGAAGGAAGGAAGGACGGAGGAAGGAAAGAAGGAAGGGAGGAGAGAAGGAGGGAGGGAGGAAGGACAGATGGAAGGAAGGAAAGGAAGGAAGGATGGAGGAAATAAGGAACGAGGGAGGGAGAAAGGAAAAGAGGAAGGGAAGAAAGAAGAAGGCAGGGAGGAAGGAAAGGAAGGAAGGAAAGAAGGAAGGAAGGAAGGATATTTTGGGATATTTACAGAAGTTACCAAATATAATTATTTGCCCATTAAAGGGTTAAACCCCACATCATGATTTTATTTTACCTCTTCTGACCTCCGTAACGTTCTGTAAGTCATAACCAGGGTTAGGGTTAGGAGGGATTTCCCCAGCTGGTGTTTTATGGTTTACTGTGAAGTCTAATCTGATTCATTATTTTACTGGATTTACTCACTGAGCGCTTTATTTTTAGCACCTGTGGAAATCTGATGTGACTTCATGCAACACTGGATTTTGGAGTTTTTTGTTAAGTTTGTCAGAAAGATGATTATTAAGTTCCAACTTGTTAAAATACATGAAATAAAATAAAGTAAAATGAATAAAAGAAAATAAACATAAATATAAAATAAGATATATAGGAAGAAAGGGAGGAAGGACAGAAGGACAGAAGAGAGGAAGGGAGGACAGAAGAAAGGAAGGAAGGAAGGACAGAAGAGGGGGACGGAAGGAAGGAAGGAAGGGAGGACAGAAGGAAGGGAGGACAGAAGGATGGAAGGAAGGACAGAAGGAAGGACAGAAGGACAGAAGGATGGAAGGAAGGAAGGAAGGAAAGATAAGGACAGAAGGAAAGAAGAGAGGAAGGAAGGAAGGAAGGACAGAAGGAATGAAAGAAGGACAGAAGGAATGAAGGACAGAAGGAAGGAAAGAAGGAAGGAAGGACAGAAGGATGGAAGGAAGGAAGGAAGGAAGGAAGGAAGGAAGGAAGGAAGGAAGGACAGAAGGAAAGAAGAGAGGAAGGAAGGACAGAAGGAAAGAAGGAATCTGTAATCTATTACATTTCTAAAATAATCTTCCTAACTCTGCCTGTAGCCTACTCTAAAGTCTCTAAAGCTTTTAATTTGAAGGAATAAAGCAGGAAATGTTGGGTTAACACTTCCTGTTAATAGACAGAGGCTGAACTGAGGAGCTGCACATAAAAGAGCCAGTTTAAGATAAATAAAGGGAGTTTTTGTGACTGTAAATCATGCAAAGCTGCTATAATAGAGTCTGAAAACAAAGAATACAGATGAGTCAAACACTTCCCCTTTAAATGAATCCAGAGTTGAACCAAACTGCTGACTGATATAATTCACTTCCTGTCAGAGACAACGAGCCTCACACTGACTTCACTACACAGAAAATAACCCTTTCCAGACACATTCAGAGATCATGTTCACCAAATCATCATCATCAGGAAGGAAGGAAGGAAGGAAGGACAGAAGGAAGGACAGAAGGGAGGAAGGAAGAGAGGAAGGAAGGACAGAAGGAAGGAATGAAGGAAGGACAGAAGGAAGGAAGGAAGGAAGGACAGAAGGAAAGAAGGAAGGAAGGAAGGGAGGACAGAAGGATGGAAGGAAGGAAGGAAGGAAGGAAGGAAGGAAGGATGGGGGGGAAGGACAGAAGGAAGAAAGGAAGAAAGGACAGAGGGAAGGAAAGAAGGAAGGACAGAAGGAAGAAAGGACAGAAGGAAAGAAAGAAGGAAGGACAGAAGGAATAAAAGAAGGAAGGAAGGAAGGGAGGACAGAAGGAATAAAAGAAGGAAGGAAGGAAGGGAGGACAGAAGGACAGAAGGAAGGACAGAAGGACAGAAGGAGGAAGGGAGGACAGAAGGAAGGAAGGAATGAAGGAAGGAAGGAAGGAAGGAAGGACAGAGCCTCACACTGACTTCACTACACAGAAAATAACCCTTTCCAGACACATTCAGAGGCTCATGTTCACCAAATCATCATCATCATCAGGAAGGAAGGAAGGAAGGAAAGAAGGAAGGGAAGGACAGAAGGGAGGAAGGAAGAGAGGAAGGAAGGACAGAAGGAAGGAATGAAGGAAGGACAGAAGGAAGGAAGGAAGGACAGAGGAAGGAAGGAAAGAAGGAAGGACAGAAGGATGGACAGAAGGAAGGAAGGAAGGAAGGGAGGGACAGAAGGGAGGAAAGAAGGAGGACAGAAGGACAGGAGGAAGGACAGAAGGAATAAAGGAAGGAAGGACAGAAGAAGGAAGGGACAGGAGGAAGGACAGAAGGAAGGAAGGAAGGGAGGACATAAGGAAGGAAGGAAGGACAGAAGGACGGACAGAAGGAATAAAGGAAGGAAGGGAGAACAGAAGGAAGGAATGAATGGAGGAAGGAAGGAAGAAAGGAAGGACAGAAGGAGGAAAGAAGAAAGAACAGAAGGAAGGAAGGAAGGAAGGAAGGAAGGAAGGAATGGAGGAAGGAAGGAAGGAAGGAAGAAAGGAAGGACAGAAGGGAGGAAGGAAGGAATGAAGGAAGGAAAGAAGAAAAGAACAGAAGGAAGGAAAGAAAGGAAGAAAGGAAGGAAGGAAAGAAAGGAAGAAAGGAAGGAAGGACAGAAGGAAGGAAGGAAGGACATAAGGAAGGAAGGAAGGAAGGAAGGACAGAAGGAAGGAAGGACAGAAGGAAACAAGGAAGGAAGGACGAGCCTCACACTGACTTCACTACACAGAAAATAACCCTTTCAGACACATTCAGAGGCTCATGTTACCAAATCATCTTCATCATCACCATCTTCATCATCACCACCACCATCATCTTCTTCATCATCATCATCATCATCATCATCATCATCATCACAGCGAGTCAGGATCACATTAGTAGTTTTATTGTCATGTGACCGAGACAACAGCAGCGAGGAGAGAACGGAGCGGAGAGCCGAGGAGCTGTCATCAGAGACAGAGTGATGAATGACTCCTATCATCTTTCTCTACCTCCTCTCTATCCATCACTCTCTCTCTCTCTCTCTCTCTCTGTCCATCACTCTCTCTCTCTCTCCCTCCATCAACTCCTCTCTCCCTCTCTCTCTCCCCCTCTCTTCTTTCTCTCCCTCTCTCTCTCTCTCTCCCTCCATCACTCCTCTCTCTCTCTCTCTCTCTCTCTCACTCCCTCTCTCTTCATCTCCCCCCCCCCCTCTCCTTCTTTCTCTCCCTCTCTCTTTCCATCACTCCTCTCTCTCTCTCTTCTCATCACTCCCCTCTCTCTCTTTCCATCACTCCTCTCCTTCGTCTCCCTCTCTCTCTCTCTCTCTCTCCATCACTCCCCTCTCTTCCCATCACTCCTCTCTCTCCCCCTCTCTCTCTCTCTCTCTCTCTCTCAGAACAGAAGGAAGGATAGAAGGACAGAAGGAGGGAAGGAAAGAAGGAAGGAAGGAAGGAAGGACGGATAGAAGGATGAAAGGAAGAAAGGAAGGAAGGAAGGACAGACGAGAGAGGAAGGAGGGAAGGAAGGACAGAAAGATGGAAGGAAGGACAGAAGGAAGGAAGAAAGGAAGGAAGGAAGGACGGATAGAAGGATGGAAGGAAGGAAGGATAGGAAGAAAGGACAGAAGAACGGATGGAAGGACAGAGGGAGGGAAGGATAGAAGGATGGAAGGAAAGAAGGACAGAAGGAAGGAATAAAGGAAGGAAAGACAGAAGGAAGGAAGGACAGAAGGAAGGAATGAAGAACGGAAGGAAGGAAGGACAGAAGGAAGGAAGGATGGATGGAAGGAAGAAAGAAAGAAAGAAAAGAAAGAAAGAAAGGAAGGAAGGAAGGAAGGATGGAAGGAAAGACAGAAGGAAGGAAGGAAGGAATGAAGAACGGAAGGAAGGAAGGACAGATGGAGGGAAGGAAAGAAGGATATATATATTGGCGCTTTATTTTGAAGTAATGCTGATTTTAGTTACATGTTAAATAAATGTGTGCAGGTTTCTTGTTACTAAGCAGGATAATTATATAAAGACTGAGACTCTCTACTCTCACTGCAAATGAAAAGCTGCATTTTACCAACATATTAAAAAAAAAAGGTTCCAGTTTTCGGGGAAATGACGTAAAAACCACGAGTGAAGATTTTCTCGTATCGTTTTTTTCTTCTTTCTCCTCGTCATGACCTCGTATCTGACACTTCCTGCTGAGCCAGCAGCTGTCTGCACCGCTCAGTCTACGTCCACTACTGAACAGGACCTTTCATTAGCTAATCCGTCATGTAAATACACACACATGCACATGCACACGCACACACACACACACACACGCACACAGACACACGCACACACACACACACACACACACACACACACACACACACACACACACACACACACACACACACACACACACACACGCACATGCAGATAAACAGACAAACACTCAGTCACCAAATACGGGAATGCATAAGCTGACAGGAAAGCACATATTATGAACATCAAAGTCACGCACACACACACCACAAACACACACACATGAACACACACACACACACACACACACACACACTCACACTGGCCTACTGAGCCACAAAGCAGACTGATGACCCTGAAACATGAAGCTGAGAGGCTGAAGTGCTGTCACGTTTCAGTCCTGCTGTGTGTGTATGTGTGTGTGTGTGTGTGTGTGTGTGTGTGTGTGTGTGTGTGTGTGTGTGTGTGTGTGTGTGTGTGTGTGTGCGTGTGTACATGTGTGTGTGTCTAACAGTGGACTTCAGTGTAGGGCTGAGCAATTAATTGAAAAATAATGGAAACCAACATTTAGAAACTCTAATCGACCCATTAAATTAATGGTGGTGTTCACTGTTGCCATGACAACAAAGGTTGCATATCTTTAAAAGGAATTTTTAAAAACTTGTCTCCAGGTGATGATTTGAACCCAAACATGATCTTTACACTAATCAAGTAAATTAGACATCTCTCTCTCCCCCTCTCTCTGTCTCTCTCTCTCTCTCATCTCTCTGTCTCTCTCTGTCTCTCTCTGAGGAAGGAAGGAAGGAAGGAAAGAAGGAAGGAAGGAAGGAAGGAAGGAAGGAAAGAAGGATGGAAGGAAGGACAGAAGAAAGGAAAGAAGGAAGGAAGGAAGGTAGGGGGGAGGAAAGAAAGAGAGAAGGAGGGAGGGAGGGAGGAAGGAAAGAAAGAAGGAAGGAAGGAAGAAGAAACGGGGATGGAAGAAGGAAAGAAGGAAGGGAGGAGAGAAGGAGGGAGGGAGGAAGCACAGATGGAAGTAAGGAAAGGAAGGAAGGAAGGACGGAGGAAGGAAAGAAGGAAGGGAGGAGAGAAGGAGGGAGGGAGGAAGGACAGATGGAAGGAAGGAAAGGAAGGAAGGATGGAGGAAATAAGGAACGAGGGAGGGAGAAAGGAAAAGAGGAAGG
>NC_070591.1:3848816-3877227 GCF_027409825.1 Scomber japonicus | reverse complement strand
GAGAGAGGAGGGGAGGAGATAGATAGATAGATAGATAGATAGATAGATAGATAGATAGATAGATAGATAGATAGATAGATAGATAGATAGATAGATAGATAGAGAGAGAGAGAAAGAAAAGGGAGGTGGAGAGGGAGATGATGAGGGAAGATTGGTGGCAACGAGGAGGAGGGCATATGAGGAGAGAAAGAGAGAGAGAGAGAGAGAGGGATGAGAGGAGAGCGAGCAGAGAGGGATGAGAGATAGAGAGAGAGAGCAGAGGGGAATAAAAGCAAATAAAGGAAGCCAGGAAGGAATAAAACAATGTTAGAAAAGAGGAGAAATGACAAAGAGAAAAATGAGAGTGTTGGTGGGAAAGGAAGAAAACAGGATGAGTAGTTGAAACACTAAATTGGATAAAAGAAAGATGCTTAACCCTTACAGACTCTTCCTGATGTCACCCACAGGATACAAAAATGCACATATAATGCATCCTTTGTGCAGCTGATACACATTTTTATATGCAAATGTGCAAATTTGACGTGTGTTTAATTTAAAAAAATCAAAAATCAGCATTAACCCTTAAACAGGCCTTACTAGTTATGTCATTTGCACCTGAAGGAAGAAAGGAAAGAAGGAAGGAAAGGAAGGAGGGAGGAAGAAGGAAGGAAAGGAGGGAGAAGGGAAGGAAGGGAGGAAGAAGAAAGGAAAGGAGGGAGGGAGGAAGGAAGGTAGGAAGGAAAGGAGGGAAGAAGGAAGGAAAGGAGGGAAGGAAGGGAGGAAGAAGGAAGGAAAGGATGGAGGGAGGAAGAGGGAAGGAAAGGAAGGAGGGATTAAGAAGGATGGAAAGGAGGAAGGGAGGGAGAGAGGGAGGAAGGAAAGAAGGAAGGAAGGAAGGAAGGAAGGAAGGAAGGAAGGGAGGAAGGAAGAACAGATGAAGGAAGGAAGAAAGGAAGAACAGATGAAGGAAGGAGAAAGGACAGAAGGAGGGAACATTTACCCTAACAGCTGAACTTAGATCTGAGGAAGGAAGGAAGGAAGGAAGGAAGGAAGGACAGAGGAAGGACCCGAGAGGACAACAGGAAAGTTAAAGAAGTCTGTATCTCCTGGTGCACGTTGTCTGTTTAAGGGTTAAAGCATGTTGCTATATTCATCATATTCTACAAAATGTTCTCCTGGATCATTAAACAATGATTGTTAATGTATTTGAATTAAACATGTAGGTATTAATGACTTATTGGGAAATTGGCATAGAGACTAATTATGAGCTAAAATATGAACAGTATGTAAAGGGTTAAATTAAGACAGTAGCAGAAGGATTATTAACCCTTTACATGCTGTTTGGATCAAACTTAACAGCTTGTAAAAACATCACAAATGTCTTTTATTTTGAAATTTGTTTGTCCATTGAGGCTGTTCTGGGTCAGATGATCTTCACGTATCTATGTCCATGTGTTTTAGTGAAATGAATAGTTAATAGTTTTAATAAGATAGTAGTTATGAGGATGTATTTTTATGATGTAGAAGTGAAGACTGATGATGGCTCTAATGGTTCTACAATAAACTCCACACTTCCACAAAGCTCTGCTCATTTTATATTTTACATAGAAAATAATATTTAACCACCAAAAAGAGATGAAAACATGACTAAAAGAGACACAAGTTGACTAAAGACACCTAAAAATTACCAAAAACAGACATAAAAATGATTAAAAATAGACTTAAATTGACTAAAGGAACTCAAATGCTTCCAAAAAGAGATGAAAACATGACTAAATAAACCTTAAAACTACCAAAAAGAGACATGAAAATGACTAAAGGTGACATAAAAAATGACTAAAAGAGACATTAAAATGACTAAAAGAGACATTAAAATGACTAAATCAACCTACAGGTAGTTTGAGTGACAGCTGCCATCTAGTTACCATGGCAACGTAGAGATGGAGAGACTAAAGAGACTCAAAACTACCAATAAATATCATTTCCATCATTATTGCTATGTTATATTTTCATGTCTGAGGTAAAATAGGACATGATATTGTGTGATAGGAGATGTATCAGGTCAGATCAGGTTAAATAAAAGAGAGAAGAAGAAGAGAGGAGCAGAAAGAGAGGAGCAGAAAGAGAGGAGCAGAAAGAGAGGAGCAGAGAGAGAGGAGCAGAAAGAGAGGAGCAGAGAGAGAGGAGCAGAGAGAGAGGAGCAGAAAGAGAGGAGCAGAAAGAGAGGAGCAGAGAGAGAGGAGCAGAAAGAGAGGAGCAGAAAGAGAGGAGCAGAAAGAGAGGAGCAGAGTTTTTACCTGAGCATCTCCAGCGGTTTGTCTCGTGGACTTGAATGCCACACTTGGACAGTCGTTGCTCTCCTCGAAGTGCTGAACGATGCAGCTCTTACAGACTGCAGAGGAAACAGGTGATCGAGAGGTTAACTAATATATTGAGTTATAAAAAAAAAACTAATATTACCAGAAACACCCACACAGGTGGAAAAACTCCTTCCTGTGCTTCTCCTCGTCTCCATAGTAACAGCCGGTTAATACCTAATACCAAAGAGTGCTACCAATTTTTGTCTAAAAGAGGGAAGGAAAGGAGGGATGAAGGAAGAAGAAGGAAGGAAAGGAGGGAGGGAGGAGAAAGGAGAGAGGAAGGAAGGACAGGCGGAGGAAGGAAGGGAGGAAAGGAGGAAAGGAAAGGAGGATGAAGGAAGGACAGGAGGGAGGACGGAAGGAAGGAAGGAAAGGCGGGAGGAAGGAAGGAGGAAGAAGGAAGGAAAGGAGGGAGGAAGGAAAGGGGGGAGGAAGGAAGGATGGGAGGAAGGAAAGAAGGAAGGAAGGAAGGAAGGAAGGACGGAATGAAGGAAGGAAGGGAGGAAAGGAAGGACGGAGGAAAGAAGGAAAGAAGGAAGGTAGGAAGGAGGGAGAGAGGAAAGAAGGAAGGAAGGAAGGAAGGGAGGAAAGGAAGGACGGAGGAAAGAAGGAAAGAAGGAAGGTAGGAAGGAGGGAGAGAGGAAAGAAGGGACGAAAGGAAGGATGGAGGAAAGAAGGAAGGAGGGAGGAGGGAGGGAAGGAAAGAAGGAAGGAAAGGAGGGAGGGAGGAAAGAAGAAGGAAGGAAAGGGGGAAAGGAAAGGAGGAAAAAAGGAAGGAAAGCAAGGAGGACGGAAGGAAGGAAAGGCGGGAGGAAGGAAGGGAGGAAAGGAAGGATGGAGGAAAGAAGGAAGGAGGGAGGAGGGAGGGAAGGAAAGAAGGAGGGAGCGAGGTAGGAAAGGACAGAAGGAAGGAAAGAAAGAGAGAAGGAAGGAAGGAAGGAAGGAAGGAAGGAAGGAAGGAAGCAATGAGGGGATGTTTCCACTTACAGGTGTGCAGGCACTCGGTGACCGTGGTGGGTTTAATCAGGTATCCTCGACACAGGTAACAGGTGATGAAATGGTTAAAATCCTTCACCATGTGCTCCTTCCTGTGGCGGCCATCTTTGTTTTTATTTAAAATGGCACTGCAGCAAGATACTGAGCAGCAGCAGCAGTCAGAGGTACAGAAGAAGAAGAAGAAGAAGCTGAAGCTGAAGGGAAACGTCAGACGTTCACATTCACAACTATGTGAAATTACAGTTTTTTGTTTTTTTTTGTTTTTTTTGGAAAGTTGAATTGGATGAAAGGTTTTTTTTTTTTTTTTTTTGGAAACTTGGAAACGTCACCAACGCTGGCTAATGTTAGTCCAGGCAGGTGCAAAGTCTTGTATCACAATGTATGAGAGAGATAAAGAGATCCTCTACTGTGTGAAATCCTGCTCCATGCTTGACTCCTGCTTTATTTTATAATCACTTTTAGCTCTTTAGGAACATTTCCCAACTCGCTTCACGCTCTTACTCCATCTTCATCTTCATCACTTTTTTAGTAAATCCCATGAAATCCCCCAAGAGAAAAAACGCTCCGGTTGCATCCGATCCCGATTCAAACAAACACTTTGATAAAATTCCAAGTATTCCCAAAGAGTATGATGGCTTGATTCCTTCCCTGTTTCAGCCACGGTGCCATTTTTTTTTCCTTTCTTCTTTTAATCCATTAAAAAGGGGGTCAAAGGTCAAAGGTCAGCTGACGACGATGAAGAGTTGTGCATAGTCGTCCTCACGTCAGGATGTGTGTTCATCATCATCATGGAGACGCTGATGGTGCCCACGTCACCTGCAGGGAATCAAACACAGTCACGGATGAAACTGGTTTACAGGCTTAATGTACAAAAATATATACAGGACCTTTCCTTCCTTCTTCCTCCCTTCCTCCCTCATTTCCTTCCTTCTTCGTCCCTCCCTTCCATCCTTCCATCCCCCCTTCCGTCCTTCCTTCCTCAATTCCTTCCTTCCTTCCTTCCTCCCTTCCATCCTTCCTTTTTCCTCCTCATGTCCTTCCTTCTTCCTCCCTTTCTTCCTCCCTCATTTCCTTCCTTCTTCCTCCCTTCCCTCCCTTCCATCCTTCCTACCTCCCTCCCTTCTATCCTTCCTTCCTTCTTCCTCCCTTCCTACCTCCCTTTTTTCTTCTCCCTTCCTCCCTCCTTTCCTTCCTTCCTCAATTCCTTCTTCCTCCCTTCCATCCTTCCTTTTTCCTCCCTCATGTCCTTCCTTCTTCCTCCCTTCCTCCCTCCTTCTCTCCTTTCCATCCTCCCTCCCTTCCATCCTTCCTTCTCCCTCCCTTCCTTTCTTCCTTCTTCCTCCCTTCCTACATCCCTTTTTTCTTCCTCCCTCCCTCCCATCCTTCCTCCCTTTTTTCTTCCTCCCTCCCTCCCATCCTTCCTCCCTTTTTTCTTCCTCCCTCCCTCCCATCCTTCCTCCCTTTTTTCTTCCTCCCTCCCTCCCATCCTTCCTCCCTATCTCCCTTTTTTATTCCTCCCTTCCATCCTTCCTCCTTCCCTTCCCTTCTTCCTCCCTCCTTCCTTCCTTCCTTCCTTCCTCCTTCCCTTCCCTTCTTCCTCCCTCCTTCCTTCCTTCTTCCTTCCTTCTTCCTTCCTCCCTCCTTCTTTCTTCCTCCCTTCCATCCTTCCATCCTTCCATCCTTCCATCCTTCCTTTCTTCCTTTCTTCCTCCTCTTTCATGAAATTGGGAGTGCTGACGGTGCATTAAAGATAAAAACTAATAATAATAAATCAAATATAAATCTATATGAGAGAGCAGGTGCAGGTAATAAATAATAAATAGAATAAGTTGGATAAAGCTGCACATAATGATAATGCACGGATATGGAGAGTGGCAGGAAGTGAGAGGCTGATGTGGCTTCCTCCCTTCTTTCCTCCCACAGACCAAAAACATGCAGCTCAGGTTAATTAGTGACTCTAAATTAGGAGTGAATGTGATCGTGTTTGGTTGTTTGTTGGAGAAACGAAGGAAGGAAAGAAGGAAGGAAGGAAGGAAGGAAAGAAGGAACAAAGAAAGAAAGGGAGGAAGGACAGAAGGAAGGAAGGAGGGACAGGTAGATGGAAGGAAGGAAGGAAGGAATGAAAGGAAGGAAGGAAGAAAGGAAGGAAGGAAGGAAGGAAGGACAGAAGGAAGGAAGGCAGGAAGGAAGGACGGAAGGAAAGAAGGAAGTACCGAAGGAAGGAAGGAAGGACAGATGGAAGAAGGAAGAAAGGGTGGGAGGAAGAAAAAAAGGAAGGACAGAAGGAAGGACAGAAGGAAGGAAGGAAGGACAGATGGAAGGAAGGAAGGACGGAGGGAACGAAAGAAGGAAGGAAAGAAGGAAAAAAGAAAGACAGGGAGGAAGGAAGGAAGGACGGACAGATGGAAGGAAGGAAGAAAGGAAGGAAGAAAGAGTGGGAGGAAGAAAAAAAGGAAGAAATGGTGGGAGGAAGGAAGGAAGGAAAAGAAGACAGGAAGGAAAGATGGAAGGAAGGAAGGAAGGAAGGAAGGAAAAAAGAAAGACAGGAATGAAACGTTACTATGGTAACTAGTTGTTTTTAGTCATTTTTGCATGTAAAGAGCTTTATGGAGCTGTGGTGTTTATTGTAGAACCATTAGAGCATTCAGCCTTCACGTCTACATCATAAAAACTATCTCACTATCTTATTAAATCTATTATACTGTAAACACATGATCAAACCTCCGTCACCAGGAAACACAAAACATGACCAAACTCCAGAGAGACTCCAAGCTGTGAACTGGCTCACACTCACATTTAAAGGTCAGTAATAAAAGTTGGATAAAAGCCAGAAGAGTTTATTAACGTGACCTGACTGACTTTCTCAACTCAAAGTTTCAAACGGCAGATTTAATAACCTTTCGAAGTGCCATTTGAAAGTGTCTCCGCCTCGGACCGCTTCACCCTTCATTCATCACGTTACTAAATAAATAAAGTAGAGCGTCCGAGCTCCACAAACCCAGCAGGTGGAGGGTTAAGTGTTTTTGTTCATGAGGCACTGAGAAGTACTTCTGGAAGAAAAGAGAGAGAAAGGAGGGAGGGAGAAAGGGAGAAAGATGGAAAGGAGGGAGGAAGGAAGGGAGGAAGTAGGGAGGAAGGGAGGATGGATGGGAGGGAGGGAGGAAGGGAGGATGGAAGAGAGGTAGGGAGGGAGGAAGGTAGGAAGGAAAGAAGGAAGAAAGAAGGAAAGGAGGGAGGAAGGAAGGGAAAGAGGAAGGGAGGGGGAAGGAAGGAAAGGAGAGAGGAAGGAAAGGATGGAGGAAGGCAGGAAGACGGGAAGGAAGGAAGGAAGGATGGAAGGAAGGAAGGAAGGAAGGAAGGAAGGAAGGAACGAACTCAACTCGCTTTTTGTTTCAAAACGGCAGATTTAATAACCTTTATCGAAGTGCCATTTGAAAGTGTCTCCACCTCGGACCGCTCCACCCTTCATTCATCACGTTAAATAAATAAACTACAGCGTCCGCAACTCCGAGCTCCACAAACCCAGCAGGTGGAGGGTTAAGTGTTTTTGTTCATGAGGCACTGAGAAGTACTTCTGGAAGAAAAGAGAGAGAAAGGAGGGAGGGAGAAAGAGAGAAAGATGAAAGGAGGGAGGAAGGAAGGGAGGAAGTAGGAAGGAAGGATGGATGGATGGGAGGGAGGGAGGAAGGTAGGAAGGAAAGAAGGAAGAAAGAAGGAAAGGAGGGAGGAAGGAAGGGAAAGAGGAAAGGAGGAGGAAGGAAGGAAAGGAGAGAGGAAGGAAAGGATGGAGGAAGGGAGGAGGAAGGAAGGAAAGGAGAGAGGAAGGAAAGACGGAGGAAGGCAGGAAGAAGGAAGGAAGGAAGGGAAGAAGTAGGAAGGAAGGATGGATGGATGGGAGGGAGGAGGAAGGGAGGATGGAAGGAGGTAGGGAGGGAGGAAGGTAGGAAGGAAAGAAGGAAGAAAGAAGGAAAAGGAGGGAGGAAGGAACGGGAAAGAGGAAAGGAGGAGGAAGGAAGGAAAGGAGAGAGGAAGGAAAGGATGGAGGAAGGCAGGAAGACAGGAAGGAAGGAAGGAAGGAAGGAAGGAAGGAAGGAAGAACGAACTCAACTCGCTTTTTGAGCTTTTTTTAAGTTTCAAACGGCAGATTTAATAACCTTTCGAAGTGCCATTTGAAAGTGTCGCCGCCTCGGACCGCTTCACCCTTCATTCATCACGCTAAATAAATAAACTACAGCGTCCGCAACTCCGCGCTCCACAACCCAGCAGGTGGAGGGTTAAGTGTTTTTGTTCATGGAGGCACTGAGAAGTACTTCTGGAAGAAAAGAGAGAGAAAGGAGGGAGGGAGAAAGATGGAAAGGAGGGAGGAAGGAAGGGAGGAAGTAGGAAGGAAGGATGGATGGATGGGAGGGAGGAGGAAGGTAGGAAGGAAAGAAGGAAGAAAGAAGGAAAGGAGGGAGGAAGGAACGGAAAGAGGAAGGGAGGATGAAGGGAGGTAGGGAGGGAGGAAGGTAGGAAGGAAAGAAGGAAGAAAGAAGGAAAGGAGGGAGGAAGGAAGGGAGGAAGTAGGAAGGGGAGGATGGATGGATGGTAGGGAGGGAGGAAGGTAGGAAGGAAAGAAGGAAGAAAGAAGGAAGGAGGGAGGAAGGAAGGGAAAGAGGAAGGGAGGAGGAAGGAAGGAAAGGAGAGAGGAAGGAAAGGATGGAGGAAGGCAGGAAGACAGAAGGAAGGAAGGAAGGAAGGAAGGAAGGAAAGAAGGAAGGAAGGAAGGAAGAAAGAAAGGAAGGAACAAACTCAACTCGCTTTTTTACAAAGTTTCAAACGGCAGATTTAATAACCTTTCGAAGTGCCATTTGAAAGTGTCGCCGCCTCGGACCGCTTCACCCTTCATTCATCACGCTAAATAAATAAACTACAGCGTCCGAGCTCCACAAACCCAGCAGGTGGAGGGTTAAGTGTTTTTGTTCATGGAGGCACTGAGAAGTACTTCTGGAAGAAAAGAGAGAGAACTTTTTCCCAGAAGCGTGAGCCTTGCTGGACTGGAGCCAACGTCTCTAACCCAGTTAAAGAACAGCACTGGTTTTGTACCAGTAGCAGCTACTTCTGTCCTCAATGGTAATAACACAGAAAGAGGAAGAAGGAAAGAAGGAGGGAAGGAAGGAAGGAAGGAAGGAAGGAAGGAGGGAAGGAGGAAGGAGGGGAAGGAAGGAAGGGAGTGAAGAAGAAAGGAAGAAGAAAGGAAAGGAAAGGAGGGAGGAAGGGAGAGAGGGAGGAAGGAAGGACGGAAGGATAGAAGGATGGAAGGGAGGGAGGAAGGAGGGGAGGGAGGAAGGGAGGAGGAAGAAGGGAGGATGGAAGGGAGGGAGGGAGGAAGAAGGAAGGAAAGGAGGGAGGAAGGGAGGAAGAAGGATGGAAAGGAGGGAGGAAAGGAGGGAGGAGGAAGGAAGGAAAGGATGCAGGAAAGGAAAGGATGCAGGAAGAAGGAAGGAAAGGAGGGAGGAAAGAAGGGAGGAAGGAAGGATGGAAGGGAGGGAGGAAGGAAGGAAGGAAGGGAGGGAGGAAAGAAGGAAGGGCAGGAAAGAAGGAAGGAAAGGAGGGAGGATGGAAGGGACGAAGAAGGACGGAAGGAAGGAAAGGGGATAAGAAGGAAGGAAGGAAGAAGGAAGGAAAGAAAGAACAGTCAAAACAGACGGGATCAGACGACAGGAAGGTTAAATCTTTTTTTTTTTAAAGAGAGAGAAGTTTTTCCCAGAAGCGTCAGCCTTGCTGGACTGGAGCCAACGTGTCTAACCCAGTTAAAGAACAGCACTGGTTTTGTACCAGTAGCAGCTACTTTTGTCCTCAATGGTAATAACACAGAAAGAGGAAGGAAGGAAGGAAGGAAGGAAGGAAGGAAGGAAGGAAGGAAGGAAGGAAGGAAGGAAGGAGTAGCAGCTACTGTTGTCCTCAATGGTAATAACACAGAAAGCCTTTTATAAGTACACACTAGATTATAAACTGCTGCCCCAATCAAATCAGTCCATCATATATGATAAGATGTGTTTTTTAACCCTACTGTTGTCCTTGAGTCAAGGAAGGAAGGGAGGAAGGAAGGAAGGAAAGAAGGGAGGGAGAGAGGGAGGGAGGGAGAAAGAAGGAAGAGAGGAAGGGAGGGAGGGAGGGAGGGAGGGAGGGAGGAAGGAAGGAAGGGAGGGAGGAAGGGAGGGAGGGAGGAAGGAAGAAGGAAGGAAGAGAGGAAGGGAGGGAGGGAGGGAGGAAGGAAGGAAGGAAGGAAGGGAGGGAGGAAGGAGGGAGGGAGGAAGGAAGAAGGAAGGAAGAGAGGAAGGGAGGGAGGGAGGGAGGAAGGAAGAAGGAAGGGAGGGAGAAGGAAGGAAGGAAGGGAAGGAGGAAGAAGGGAAAGAGGACGGAGGAAAGAAGGAAGCACGGTAGGAGGGAAGGGAGGAAGAAGGAAAGGAGGGAGGAAGAAAGAAGGGAAGGAAAGAAGGACGGAGGAAAGAAGGAGGGGGGAAGGAAGGAAGGGACGGAAAGAAGGACAGAGAAAAGATGGAAGGAAGGAAGGGAGGAAGGGAGGAAGAAGGAAGGAAATGATGGATGGGAGGGAGGGAGGAAAGGAGGAAGGAAGGAGGGAGGGAGGGAGAAAGGGAAAGAGCAAGGGAGGAAGGAAGGATGGAAAGAAGGACAGAGGACAGAAGGAAGAAGGATAGAAGAAGGAAGGAAGGAAGGAAGGAAGGAAAGAAAGAACATTCGAAACAGACGGGGTCAATTTGACCCGGGAGGACGACAGGAAGGTTAAAAAAGAGAGAGAACTTTTTCCCAGAAGCGTGAGCCTTGCTGGACTGGAGCCAACGTGTCTAACCCAGTTAAAGAACAGCACTGGTTTTGTACCAGTAGCAGCTACTTTTGTCCTCAATGGTAATAACACAGAAAGAGAAGGAAGGAAGGAAGGAAGGAAGGAAGGAAGGAAGGAGTAGCAGCTACTGTTGTCCTCAATGGTAATAACACACAAAGCCTTTTATAAAGTACACACATGCTGATGATTCAGGTCTGATACACTAACTAGATTAAAAACACATCAGTCATCTATCATATATGACAAGATGTGGTTTAACCCTCCTGTTGTCCTCTAGTCAAGGAAGGAAGGGAGGAAGGGAGGAAGGGAGGAAGGAAGGTAGGAGGAAAGGAGGAAGAGATGGAGGAGGGAGGGAGGGAGGAAGGATGGAAGGGAGGGAGAGAGAAGGAAGGATGGAAGGGAGGTTGGAAGGGAGGGAGTAAGGAAGGAAGGAAGGATGGAAGGGAGGAAGGAGGAAGGAGGAAGAAGGAAGGGAGGGAGGGAGGGAAGAAAAAAGAGGAAGGGAGGAAGGGAGGAAAGAAGGAAGGAAGGAAGTAAGAGAATTGGGATAAGAAGGAAGAAAGGACAGGAAAGAAGGAAGGAAGGAAGGAAGGAAGAGAATTGGGATAAGAAGGAAGAAAGGACAGGAAAGAAGGAAGGAAGGAAGGAAGGAAGAGAATTGGGATAAGAAGGAAGAAAGGACAGGAAGGAAAGAAAGAAGGACGGAAGAAAGAAAATAAGCCAGATGGAAAGAGAGGAAAAGGATAGGAAGTGAAGGAAGAAAAGAACACAGGAAGGGAAGTGGGCCGGTTTGACTCCTCGGCGGGCCAGTTCTGGGCCACGGGCCTCATGTTTAACCCCACTGCTGTAGAAGATTTTACTCTAATTTTAGCACTTTATTGCCTCTTTTTTTCTCTCCTACCTGATTTGTTATGAAGCATTTAACCTTCGTGTCGTCCTCTGTTTTGACTGTTCCTTCCCTCCCTCCTTCCTTCCTTCCTTCTTACCTTCCTCCCTCCCTCCCTCCCTCCCTTCCTTCCTCCTGTCCTTCCAGCTTTCCATCTTTCTTTCTTTCCTTCCTTCCTTCCTTCCTCCTTTCCTTCCATTTTTCCTTCCTTCCTTTCCTCCCTTCCTTCCTCCCTTCCTTCCTTGACTTGAGGACAACAGGAGGGTTAATATCATTCAGTAATTAGTGACATCATCATCATCATCATCATCATCATTATTACTGTTAATTAAATTGAGAGTGACCTGAACATCCAGCCGCCGGTTGCAGTTGTGACCTACATGCGTCCGTCTATGAATAGCTAAACTCTCCAACTTGCCCCCATTTCATCCCCACTTTAAAAAAGGATGTGAACACTGCTAATAACAGACGAGCTCACAACCCCCCTCTTTCCTTCCTCCTTCCTTCTTTCCCCCGTCCTTCCTTCCTCCTTTCCTCCGTCCTTCCTTCTGTCTGTCCTTCCTTCCTTCTTTCCTCCGTCCTTCCTTTCTCCCTCCTTCTTTCCTTCCTCCTTTCATTTCCTCCCTCTTCTTTCCTCCATCCTCCCTCCCTCCTTCCTTCTTTTCCTCCGTCCTTCCTTCCTTCTTTCCTCCCTCCTTCCTTCCTCCTTTCCTCTCTCCTTCTTTCCTTCCTTCCTCCCTCCTCCCTCCCTCTTCTTTCCTCCGTCCTTCCTTCCTTCTTTCTAATAACAGACGAGCTCACAGTCCCTCTCCATGGTTTCATACGGCCTTTTATATAAAAACTATTTATTTTAATGGCGGGTTGGGAGGAAGGAGGAAGGATGGAAGGAAGGAAGGAAGGAAGGAAGGAAGGGAGGGAGGAAGGGAGGGAGGGAGGAAAAAGGAAGGAAAGGGGGGAGGAAGGAAGGAAGGAAGGAAGGAAGGAAGGAAGGGCAGGAGGGAGGGAGGAAAAAGGAAGGAAAGGGGGAGGAAGGAAGAAGGAAGGAAGGAAGATGGAAGGAACGAACAGAAACGGGGGAGGAAAGGTGGGAGGAAGGAAGGAAGGGAAGGAAAGAAGGAAGGAAGAGAGTGAAAGAAGGAAGGGAGGAAGAAGGAAGGAAATGAAGGAAGGAAGGAAGGAAAGAAGGAAGGAAGGAAGGGAGGAAGGAAGGAAGGTCCGTCCACTGATAACAGAGGCTAACCATCAATACTAATCATCATGTAAATCACTATAATAACTATTTAGAGAATAAAAGGTTTGTTTAACTCATCATCAACGTCTCTCTCACTGTGATGATCGCTGTAAATCAAAAGGAAGAAAGGAAGGAGGGGAGGAGGGAAGGAAGGAAGGAAGGATGGAAGGAAGGAAGGAAGGAAGGAAGGACGTGAAGGACGGGAGGGAGGAGGGAAGGGAGGAAGGAAGGAAGGAGGGAGGAAGAAGGAAAGAAGGGAGAGAGAATGAAGGAAGGAAAGATGGAAGGGAGGGAGGAAGAAGGAAGGAAGGAAAGGAGGGAGAGAGAATGAAGGAAGGAAAGATGGAAGGGAGGGAGGAAGAAGGAAGGAAGGAAAGGAGGGAGAGAGAATGAAGGAAGGAAAGATGGTAGGGAGGGAGGAAGAAGGAAAGAGAATAAAAGGTTTGTTTAACTCATCATCAACGTCTCTCTCACTGTGATGATCGCTGTAAATGAAAAGGAAGAAAGGAAGGAAGGAGGGAAGGAAGGAGGGAAGAAGGAAGGAAAAGGTTTGTTTAACTCATCATCAACGTCTCTCTCACTGTGATGATCGCTGTAAATCAAACTGATATGAAATGAATGCCGCTGGGTTTAACTCTCATAACTTTATTAAATAGGACTATAATTTACTCCTATGATGAAGGAAAGACCGGGATATATAGAGATGTGAGAGCTGTGTGTATAAATATATATATGATGTTAAAATAGAAGATTATTAAAATGACTATATTCTATAATTTAGTTAACCTTCCTGTCGTCCTCCCGGGTCAAATTGACCCCGTCTGGTTAAACTGTTCCTCCCGTCCTTCCTTCCTCCCTTCCTTTCCTTCCTCCTTTCCTCTGTCCATCTTTTCCTCCTTCCTCTTTCCCTTTCTACCTCCCTCCTTCTTTCTTTCCGCCCTCCTACCTTCATTCCTTCCTTCTTTCCTTTCCTCCCTCCTTCTTTACTCTGTCCTTCCTTCCTCTCTCCCTCCTTCTTTCCTTCTCTCCCTCCTTCTTTCCTTCCTTTCCTTCCTCCCTCCCTCACTCCCTCCTTCCTTCCTTCTTTCCTTTCTCTCTCCTTTTCTTCCTTCCTCCCTCCCTCCATCCCTTCCTTCCTGCCTGCCTTTCCTTCTCTCCTCTTTTCCTTTCTCCCTCCATCCTACCTTCCTTCCTCCCTCCCTTCTTTCCTTTTCTCCCTTCGTTCCTTCCATCTTCCTCCCTTCCTTTCATTTCCTCCCTTCCTTCCTCCTTCCTTTCATTTCCTCCCTTCCTTCCTTCATCCTTCTTCTTTCCTTCCTTTCCTTCCTCCCTCCCTTGAATCGAGGACAACAGGAGGGTTTCTATTTCTTTTATCATATTCTGCTGCCTAACAACAGATATATATAATAAAATAATAACTGCAGTATTTGTGTATGCTAATGTTATTATACAGTATGTCATCATGAAGTCATTAATTATACAGACAGTCCTCTTCATTACTAGATACTAACTCATAATAATCACTTCCTGTGTCATATACAGTCACTGGTCTGTCTGTCTGTCCGTCCTTCACTATCTGTCTTTCCTACCTTTCTTCCTTTCCTCCTTCCTTTTGCCTGTCTTTCCTTCCTTCCCTTCTTATTTCCTCCCTACCTTCCTTCATTCCTTCCCTCTGTCCTTCCTCCCTTCCTCCTGTCTGTCTGTCTGTCTGTCCTTAACTATCTGTCTTTCCTACCTTTCTTCCTTTCCTCCTTCCTTTTGCCTGTCTTTCCTTCCTCCCTTTCTTCCTTCCTCCCGTCTGTCTGTCTGTCCGTCCTTCACTATCTGTCTTTCCTACCTTTCTTCCTTTCCTCCTTCCTTTTGCCTGTCTTTCCTTCCTTCCCTTCTTATTTCCTCCCTACCTTCCTTTTTCCTTTCTTCATTCCCTCCCTCTGTCCTTCCTTCCATCTGTCCTCCCTACCTTCCTTTTTCCTTTCTTCATTCCTCCCCTCTGTCCTTCCTCCCTTTCTTCCTTCCTCCCGTCTGTCTGTCTGTCCTTCACTATCTGTCTTTCCTTTCCTCCTTCCTTTTGCCTGTCTTTCCTTCCTTCCCTTCTTATTTCCTCCCTACCTTCATTTTTCCTTTCTTCATTCCTTCCTTACATCTGTCCTTCCTCCCTTTCTTCCTTCCTTCCTTCCCCCCTCCCTTCCTTCTGTTCATCCTGCATGCTACCAACTTATTGTGATATGTTGCTATGGTAACGCTGCTATATGTATATGTCATAATAAAGCCATTATTTTTAGAGACAGTCCTCTTCATTACTAGATCCTTAATACTAATACATCGTAATAATGATTCCCTGTGTCATATCAGATTAATTAATCAACTTTTATTAATTGTCATGAGAGTGATGATGTCATATTTTGAGTCCATATTTGTAGTTTAATGGATCACACTATGAGTTTGAACCAATTCATTTGCTGTATTTACCTGCATGCTACCAACTTATTGTGATGTGTTGCTATGGTAACGCTATTATGTCATAATAAAGTCATTATTTTTACAGACAGTCCTACTTATTATGAGACACTTAGATACTGCAACTACATCATAATAATGATTTTCTGGGTCATACATGAGGCAAATTAATAAGATAATAAGAAATGAATAAACTTTTACTTTTACCAATCCTTATGAGAGTGATGATGTCATTTTTTTAGTCCATATTTGTAGTTTAGTGGATCACACTATGAGTTTGAACCAATTCATCTGCTGTATTTACCTGCATGCTACCAACTTATTGTGATGTGTTGCTATGGTAACGCTATTATGTCATAATAAAGTCATTATTTTTACAGACAGTCCTCTTCATTACTAGATCCTTATTACTAATACATCTTAATAATGATTCCATGTGTCGTATATATGAGGCAAATTAATAAAGATAATAAGAAATTAATAAACTTTTACTTTTACTAATCATTATGAGAGTGATGACGTAATTTTTTAGTCCATATTTGTAGTTTAGAGGATCTCAGTCTGAGTTGAACCAATTAATCTGCTGTATAATCCTGCATGATAGCAACTAGCTGGGGGATCCACAGTAAGTTGGTAGCGTGCATGAGTATACAGCAGGTGCTTTATTCCCGTGTGTGTACCTTCAAATCATTGTGAAATTACGTCATTGAAAGTGTGTGTTGACGTGCTGTGTGTTGAGACGCACGCAGAGGCACAAATACAACTACACACACGAAACTGACTGTGGGCATCGCTTCCAGACTCCTTGCTTCATTCAGCGTGGGTCGCTTTTCTGTGCTAGAAAAATCTCAAGTGCGCAGTTCAGAAAATCCCCCCCCCCCCCACACACACACATACACTCGCACGCACACACAGACACACACACAAGCACACGCGTGTTATTTATTCACACAGAGCAGATCTGCTTATCTCATCGTTAAGGCGCGTCACGGTCTACGTCACCTGTGTCAAAACAACATCAATGGACGACACACGCACGTTACAGACACACGCACGTTACTGACACACGCACCGGATAGCCTACTTAACGCATACAAACGCGAGCACACGTGCACGTCGCAGCTCGTTACTGAATATATATATATATAGTATATATAGCCTATATACCAATTTATCTACGCGCACGCGCATGCACACGCACGCACGCAGCACGCATCGACGGTAAAAGTTGCGGCGCTTCATGTCACGGCACCGGGGTTATTTACCATATGCGTGAACATACCATGCACGGCGACGCACTTTGCGTTTCAGGAGAGAGCAGGAGGAGGAGGAGGAGGAGGAGGAGGAGGGTAAAGAGAGAGAGAGAGACAGAGGGAGAGAGAGAGGAGGTCCAGCCAGCAGCGTCAAAGTTTGGCTGTAACGTAACGTGACTATGAATTCTCCATTCGCGCAGAATTAATAAGAAATAAAAACACATTCCTCACCTCCGTCCACACTTTCCCCTCCTCTGTTCCCGGACTTATGGATACCGCAGCTGAGCAGGAATGTCCACCATGACACTGCCGGGTCCTCCCGTTCAGTCTGCTCCGGGTGTACTGGGAGAGAAACACGGAACTGGTCGGCTCTGATCTGCCCCAGTCCGCCCAGCAGCCAGCAGGCAGGCAGCAGAGAGCAGCGGTGGGCGGGGAGCCACCAACCAGCCAGGCAGGCAGGGCTCGGAAACTGAAAGCGGTTGTGTAACTGAGTGACTATTGGCCCACAACACACACACACACACACACACACACGCGCACACACAGGGCGCCGTGTCTTCTGTGTGTGTGTGTGATGAACAGGGATGAAGCGAAAAGCACCGCAACTCAGTTTATTCAGCTGCTCAGGCTGAATGAATGATGTTACTGCAGAGTCCAAGCAACATTTTATTACTAAATGCAACCAGATTAATTATAAACAGTCAAGGTTCAAACTAAATATTACAGAGACAGAGACATGTGTGAAGTCACACCTATAGGCCAAAACTGAATATTTCACTTGCACACATAGTATGCATACTCTCATGCACATACATAGATACATGCATGCATATATATATTAATCATACTCATATTATGTGTGCATGTATAATATATGTGTCTATGTCTATGTCTATATATAAACACATACATATACACATATATATTATACATGCACAAAATATGAGTGAGAATGTATATTTTTTATGTATATTTTAATGTTTCCAGTTTTTACTATTATTGGGTTTTATTTCTATTTGTTTTTATGTAAAGCATATTGAGTTGCAATGCACTATATAAATAAAGCTGCTTTGCCTATTGCTACTGTATGTCTCAAATCTCTTCTTCTGTTCTTACTCATCTTAATATTCTCAGTGCATAAATGAGTTCACACTGAGAAGTATAGAAACATGCACCATTATGAGAACCAGCATGGTTTCACTCAAAACAGTCAAGTTGAGTGTGTAACTAAGGACACTTCTCACCCTCAACGGTCAACATTGTGGCTCCGTAGCAGAAGGGAGGGACTACTTTTCAAACAGGAAATGATTGCAGCTTTATACAGATGTAAATTATACATGTGTTTTTTGCACTATGCACCACTAAACTGTTGCTACATATAAGCCATTTGCACACTATACAATAAAGTGCATAGTGAGACCCAGCATTTAAGTGCTCAAGTGAAGTATCTATGTATATAAGTGTGAGAATGTATGTAGGTTTGTGGTGGAGTATGGATATATGTGTATGTGGTTGTCTATGTATTTAGAAGTCAACACATATAAAACAGAAGTTACGACCACGACACTGCGCCACCCCTGAAGTTCATGGACGAGCATTGTCATGGTAACGGGCGTAACCACTGCGCAAGACCAACATGGCGGAGTCTGAAGCGTCTGCTGCGGGACGGTAAGTTAGCTTCAGTTTGATAGCAGCATGTATTTCTCTGATAGTACGGGTGGCTAGCCTGGATAACACCAGACCGCGTCTTAGCCAGCCTGTGTTTATATGTCTTCATGACTGTAAACACTTTGAAAGCAGTGAACAAACGCCAGAAACACAGCGAGCAAGTACACGGCAGCTAGGTAGGTTGTAGGTTACGTTAGCACGATGCTAACGTTAGCTGCGACGCTAACGTGCAGAGCGTCAAACGGCTGTAGTAACAACTCTGCTACTTTACAGATAACATCGCAACAACAACACATCCTGACTTACTAGGCAGTGAGCTGAATGTTAGCAGGTAACGTTACAGGTTATGTGAAGCAGAGCTGATGTTACTCACCTGTTCGGTAGATCAGCGTCAGCCATCACTCTCCGCCGGATCACCGGCGTCTATCCCTCCGCCGGGTCTACGTCGGTCCCTCCGCAGTTAGAAAACCACAGTGATGTGTCCGCGGGTCCTTGTCTGGTCGAAGTCCAAATTTTATATTAAATGTTCTTCTAACTTTCTCCTCTCTGGATGGTCACCTCTCCGTCTCCACTATGTTTGTACCAGACGTTTCTCGGTCTGACTGCGTCACTACGTAACCCCCTCGCCCCCAATCTGACCGTGAACGCGCATGAACGCTCCCTGTCTCAGAGCCCAGGCTGTGTATTGAAACCGGACTTTTTTTCAGCGCGCACTTAGGAGGGACAGTTAGTGGATAGTGAGGAGAGATACGGTGATTACACATTAAACAAAACTCCATGGAACATTCATAACACAAAGAATCATAATTAACCTTGTTTGGAGTGCAAAGTGTCCTGTTAACAGTTTTACAGATGTCTCTTTTACTATGGTTGTCAATGGAGAAAATGGGGACTTTTTTTACCTGCAATACCACAAGTCACCACTGGGGAAAATCTCGCTTCCTCATTTTCAGCCCAGCACCTGCCCTCTTCAGTTTGGATGTGTGTGCATAGTATACTCCTCTTGGAAATGCCTTTTTGGGCCGTTTGTCACTGCAATACTACGAGTGGCCACTAGGGAAAATTGCCTGCAAAGCTGAGCAGTAGCCATCTACCAGAACTGAATTTCTCTAAACCTTACGTTACATTTTTATATTCTGCTATAATCTGACAGGTTCAAATCAGAAGTTACAGCAGCTGAAGATGAAAATATATTTGAAGATTAATAAGCTACAGACAGATAGTGATGCAATTCAAACTCCATGCGAGCACTGCAACCCTGAAATTTTCCGGACATTACCCGGAGGAGTTGTATGTGTGAATACAAATATCCAAATCCACATTACACTGTCGTAAATCTATGTAATATCTGATTGGGCCCATGTTTGAATACAGCAGCGAGTTCTCCAAAATCCGGCAGTAAGGGAGCAATTTATCAAACAACTGTTGAACAAGCAGATCATAAACTTAACTACAACGTCTTTGACTTCCAGCAGTCAACTTTCCTCTGTTTTACACCTGCGGCTGATTCCAGATAAGCTGTGTTGTTTTAACTGGGCCTAAACGATCCACTGTGAAGCTTTTTGTTAAAAGGAGAGAGGACAATCTGTGACTTCTCATAAAATACAAGATGTCTCATTTTTATGAAAAGCTTATAAAAACGCTGCTGAGATACAACCACAGTGTACTTTTCTGTGCATCATGTTCTGCTTTCTGTGTCCCTCTTCTCTGCCACTAGCTCAAAACAAGTGTGACTGATTTCTTCTCATGTTTCTCATAAAATGTTTTTTTTTAATCCGTTGGGATAAATTTATACGAGTAGGTAGTCACAAAAGATTTAGAGTCAGGGCTCCAAATGAGTACAGCTGTGATGTGAAGTTAGGTATTAATCAGAGGGGAACTTATCAGGATACATATGGTAGATCAACTCAGGGACTGGAAAAGGATTTTAATGGTAGTTAGTGAGTGAGTTAGTGTGTTATTGAGTTAGTAAATTAGTGTGTTAGTTAGTTATTGAATTATTGAATCTGTTAATTAGTTACTTATTGAGTGAGTTAGTTAGTTGATTTATTGAGTTAGTGAGTGAGTTGATTAGTGAGTTGGTTGATTAGGTAGTGAGTGAGTTAGATATTGAGTGAGTTAGTGAGTTATTGAGTTATTGAATTAGTGAGTGAGTGAGTGAGTTATTGAATTAGTGAATTAGTGAGTTAGTTAGATATTGAGTTATTGAATTAATGAGTGAGTGAGTGAGTGCGTTGATTAGGTAGTGAGTGAGTTATTGAATTAGTGAGTGAGTGAGTTAGATATTGAGTTAGTGAATGAGTGAGTTAGTGAGTTAGTTAGATATTGAGTTATTGAATTAATGAGTGAGTGAGTTAGGTATTGAGTTAGTGTGTTAGTGAGTTAGTTATTGAATTAGTGAGTGAGTGAGTTAGATATTGAGTTAGTGTGTTGGTGAGTTAGTGAGTTAGTTAGATATTGAGTTATTGAATTAATGAGTGAGTGAGTTAGGTATTGAGTTAGTGTGTTAGTGAGTTAGTTATTGAATTAGTGAGTTATTGAATTAGTGAGTGAGTGAGTTAGATATTGAGTAAGTGAGTGAGTGAGTGAGTGAGTTATTGAATTAGTGAGTGAGTGAGTTAGATATTGAGTAAGTGAGTGAGTGAGTGAGTTATTGAAATAGTGAGTGAGTGAGTGAGTTATTGAATTAGTGAGTTATTGAATGGGTGAGTGAGTGAGTTGATTAGGTAGTAAATTAGTGAGTTATTGGGTTAGTTATTGAATGAGTGAGTTAGTTAGTTAGTTAGTTAGTTAGTTAGTTATTGAATTAGTGAGTTAGTGAGTTAGTGAGTTAGTTAGTTAGTTAGTTAGTTAGTTAGTTAGTTAGTTAGTTAGTTAGTTATTGAATTAGTTAGGTAGTTATTGTGTTAGTGAGTTGAGTGAGTGAGTGAGTGAGGTACTTAGTTACTTAGAAACTTTATTTTTTTACACACATAGCATCATACAGGATAACTGACAAAAATCATCAACTGGTTATTACTCATCAAGTTGTTTCATGAATTCTTCTTTATTTTTCTGCCTTGTGAAGCATTTTATAACTTTGATTTTTTTTTAAAGTGTCTCTACAAAAAAAAGTTTAGAATCATTATTATCAAAGCAAACAACAGGATCAGGATTTAAAACACATAAAAACAGTAAAATAAATATATAAATAAATAAATAAAAACAGTCAACAGAAAAATTGGATCTTTAAAAGGTCTGAGCCGTTTGAGCTGTTTCATTGATGCTTGGTTAATCGTGCGTGCTTCAGGACTCATAAAAACATCACCAAACATTTTTGTACCCAATGAATCTGAAAATTAAAACCTCAACTGACCTGCCCAAACTGGAGGTATCTGAATGTGTGTGTGGATGTGTGTGTGTGTGTGTGTGTGTGTGTGCTTAGATGAACAAACCTAAACCTGTTCCAGTCCTCAGCTATTTAAACTAGTGTCTCATTTAAACACTACAGAGACTTCACACATATCTAACACAGACGTATCGATATCGCTCTGCTCTCGTCACATCGCAGCTGCACTGACTAATAACTTGACCGAGAGTATATAAAAACTGCAGCCTAAATTGCCTCCATTCGATTCGAGAGCTTCAGGGTTGCTGCCAGGAAGTGAGTGGGTGGCAGGAACAAACAAAGGGGTATCACACGTCCTAAATCACACGCTCCCTATAGGACCCTGTGAACTAAAAATCAATAAATCTTTAGTCAATAAAGCACCAATAAAATATCAGGTTAACTTCAGCCAGTAGCAGTCTGTTAATTTGACTTATGAACAACAAGTTTTCACCAAAAATGGTCACAAATGTTTCATAAATTATGATCAATCTATAACAGACAGCGTACAAGATGCAGGACTCTGATGTGGTTCGGTTTAGGCAACAGAAGCAGGTTGGGATCATAGACTGTATAAAAGAAATGGACGTAACATCCGTGACGTCACCCATTGGTTTGTGGACTGCTGCTCGGAAGCCAATAGTTTCGAATCTGGGCAGCGCCATCTTGAAAATTTCAGGTGCATGCTGGGAAAAATTAAAACATGGATTCTACTTATATGGGCATGAGGCGGGGCCATGGGCGGAGCGGGGAGGTTGCTATGGTTACGAGGGCTGGATCTCGAGGACATTGGGCAATCAACCTGTCAATCAGGACGTAGCCACGCCCTAATGCATACCCTGCTTTATCGTCACATATAAAATCAGGGAGGCCAAAATGTCCCAAATGAACATCATACTGCATTGAAGAAGGCTTTAAACTAGCGATTGAGACCATAAACACATTTTGAAAACGTTTACTGAGGTTAGAAATCAAGTGAGAAGTTGGTGAATTCTCCATTGACTTGTATAGAGACGGTCGCCCCCTGGTGGCCTTTTGATAGAACGCAGCTCTAAGTTACTTCCTGGTTGGCTTCATTTCAGAGGACCTGAACTCCCCGCCTGGTGCATATACTCCTATCTTGGAAATGCCTTTTTTTGGCCTTTTGTCGCTGCAATACCACGAGTGGCCACTAGGGGAAAATTGGCTGCAAAGCTGAGCGGGAAGCCATCTATCAGAACTGAATTTCTCTAAAGCTTACGTCTACCCATTGGCAGAGAGAAAACATTTCACCAGCATTACTTTTACTGCAAAATGTATTTACTGTTGCGACTCAGGAAGTGTATTAATGGAAGTTTTATGAGACAGAGTTGGCATGCTGGTGTTGGCCAAGGCCGAAACCGAGCAACTGCTGTTATTGTTTATTATAATTTCTTCATGAGGTTATTGATCGTGTTGGTCACGGCCGAAGAAAACTCTTTTTTTTATTTCCAGTGTGTAAATATTACTGGTTTATCTCCTCCTCTCCTTCCTCGTCCTCCTCCTCTTCCTCTGCCTCCTCTCCTTCCTCCTCCTCCTCTTTCTCTTCCTCCTCCTCCTACTCTTCTTCCTCTAGCCGAGATAGATACAGTATGTTTCCTCCTCCTCTTCCTCTTCCTCCTCCTTCTCCTCTTCTTCCTCCTCCTCTTCCTCCTCTTTCTCTTCTTCCTCCCCCTGCTCTTCCTCCTCCTCCTCTTCCTCCTCCTCTTCCTTTTCCCCCTTCTCTTCCTCCTCCTCATCCCCCTCCTCCTCCCCTTCCTCCTCTTCCCCCTCCTTCTCCTCCTCTGTCTCCTCCTCTTCCTCCTCCTCTTCCTCTTTCCCTCCTCCTCCTCTTTCTCCACCTTCTCCTCCTCCTCTTCCTCTTCGTCCTCCTCCTCTTCTTCCTCTTCCTCCTCCTCTTTATTCCCCTGGTTGAGCTGCAGGTTGGGAAACAGGAAACAGTTCAGGTTGATTTCTGGTTGGCATTTTTTAAATATTTGATTATTTCAGGTGTAAAAAGAAACATTATTATATTAAAATGATATCCATATTTTCATCTTGTGTGTTCTTATGCAACAGTCTGTTAAATAAAACGGATCATTTGGAGCCAGACTAGAAGTTAAATTTGGATTCTTCTGGCTGAGAGATGGGTAGGAATGAAAAAGAGTCCAGCAATCATTCACTGTTTTCATCCTCCTCCTAATCTTCTTCCTGCTCCTCTTCTTCCTCCTCCTCGTCATCCCCGTCCTCCTCCTCTTCCTCCTCCTCCTTCTCCTCCTCCTCCTCCTCCTCTTCCTCCTTTTCTTCCCCCTCTTCCTCCTCCCCTTCTTCCTCCTCCTCCTCCTCCTCCTTCTCTTCCTCCTCTTCTTCCCCCTCTTCCTCCTCTTCCTCCTCCCCTTCTTCCTCTTCCTCCTACCCCTCCTTCTCCTCCTCCTCTTCCTCCTCCTCCTCCTCCTTCTCCTCTTCTTCCTCCTTCTCCTCTTCTTCCTCCTTCTCCTCTTCTTCCTCCGTCTCCTCCTCCTCCTCTTCTTCCTCCGCCTCCTCCTCCTCCTCTTCTTCTTCCTCCTCTTCCTGCTCCTTCTCCTCTTCTTCCTCCTCCTTCTCCTCTTCCTCCTTTTCCTCCTCTTCCTCCTCCACCTCTTCTTCTTCCTCCTCTTCCTGCTCCTTTTCTTCCTCCTCCTCCTCCTCCTCTTCCTCAGCCTCCTCCTCCTCTTCTTCCACCTCCTCTGTCTCTTCCTCCTCCTCCTCTTCTTTCTCCTCCTCTTCTTCCTCCTCCTCCTCTTCCTCCTCCTCTTCTTCTTCTTCCTCCTCCTTCTCCTCCTCCTCCTGTTCTTCCTGCCCCTCCTCCTCTTCCTCTTCCTCTTCCTCTGCCTCTTCCTCCCCCTCCTCTTCCCCCTCCTCTTCTTCCTCTTCCCCCTCCTCTTCTTCCTCTTCCTCCTCGTCCTCCTCTTTCTCCCCCTCCTCTTCCTCTGCCTCTTCCTCCTCCTCCTCCCCCTCCTCTTCCCCCTCCTCTTCTTCCTCCACCTCCTCTTCCCCCTCCTCCACCTCCTCTTCCTCCTCCTTTTCCTCCTCTTCCTCCTCCTCCTCTTCTTCCTCTTCCTCCTCCTCGTCCTCGTCCTCCTTAGTCCTCGTCCTCCCCCTCCTCCTCCTCCTCCGCCTCCTCCTCCTCTTCTTCCTCTTCCTCGTCCTCTGCCTCCTTCTCCTCTTCCTCCTCCTCCTCCTCCTCTCACTCCCCCTCCTCCTCCACCTCCTCTTCCTCCACCTCCTCCTCCTCTTCTTCCTCTTCCTCCTCCTCGTCCTCCTCTTTCTCCTCCTCCTCTTCCTCCTCCTCCTCTCCCTCCTCCTCCTCCTCCTCCTCCAGCCGAGACAGATACAGTATGTTTCCTCCTCCTCTTCCTGCTCCTCCTCTTTCTCCTCCTCCTCCTCCTCCTCCTCCTCCTCCTCCTCCTCCAGCCCAGACAGATACAGTATGTCATTGAGAGTGAATGGCAGGCAGCTGAGTGAAGAGATCGAGTGCCAAATTTAATTTAATCTTAAACACTCAACGCTCTCAACACTTTTTCTTTTTTCTCTTTTTTTCTTTTTCTCAGTAAATCCATTTTTATACTTTTTTAGCAGTTGGTTTAAGTAGATAGAGGCAGAGGAGACAGATGCAGCGTGATCACACACACTTTTCACCCCCCCACCCTCCGACCCCCCGCTGGTGCAGCAGCTGTCGTTTCAGTCATCTGTGAACATAATAAATGTTCAAGTTCATCAACTTCGGGGGAAAGTAACTTTGATGACGATCATCTCTTCTCCTCTAATTAGATTTTCTGATGTGACGGCAAAAAAAGAGTGAAAGCTGTCATGTGATTATTTTACATTTCTTTACATGTTTTTCCTTCCTTCCTTCCTTCCTTCCTTCCTTCCTTCCTTCCTTCCTTCCTTCCTTCTGTCTGTCCGTCCTTCCTCCCTCTCTCTTTCCTCCCTTCCTTACTGCCTGCTTATTTAACCTTCCTGTCGTCCTCCCAGGTCAAATTAATCCTGTCTGTTTTGACTGTTCCTTCCTTCCTTCCTTCCTTCCTTCCTTCCTTCCTTCCTTCCTTCCTTCCTTCCTTCCTTCCTTCCGGCTGTCTTCCCTCCCTCCTTCTCTCTTTCTTTCCTCCCTCCCTCCTACCTTCCTTCCTTCTTTCTTTCCTCCGTCCTTCCTTCCGTCCTTTCCTCCCTTCCTTCCTTCTTTCCTTCTTTCCTCCCTTCCTTCTTTACCTCCCTCCCTCCCTCCTCCCTTCCTTCCTTCCTTCTTTCCTCCATCCTTCCTTCCTTCCTTCCATCTCTTCTCCTCTAATTAGATTTTCTGATGTGACGGCAAAAAAGAGTGAAAGCTGTCATGTGATTATTTTACATTTCTTACATGTTTTTTCCTTCCTTCCTTCCTTCCTTCCTTCCTTCCTTCCTTCCTTCCTTCCTTCCTTCCTTCCGGCTGTCTTCCCTCCCTCTTTCTCTCTTTCCTCCCATCCTTCTTTCTTTCTTTCCTCCCTCCCTTCCTTCTTCACTTCCCTCCCTCATCTCTTTCTTTCCTCCCTCCCTCGCTCCCTCCCTCCTACCTTCCTTCCTCCCTCCCTTCTTTCCTGTCCTTCTTCCCTCCCTCCCTCCTAGCTTCCTTCTGTTTTTCCTCCCCTCCTTCCTTCCTTCCTTCCTTCCTTCCTTCCTCCCCTCCTTCCATCCTCTCTCCCTTCCTTCCTTTCCTCCCTTCCTTCCCCCCTCCTTTCCTTGATTCCTCCCTTCCTTCTTTCCTACCTCCCTCCACCCTAACTTTACATGTCGTGTCATCATCTGGTGAAATGTTCTATTTCTTTGGTTCATGATGAAACGTCTGCATCATCCTGAGTTTCTGCTTTGTGTTTAAAACCAAACACCAACCAGCCAGCACCACAGTGAGCTTTAATATCACCTCTTAGTTCAGGGGGGTCAAACATGCGGCCCGTGGGCCAGATCCGGCCCGCCGAGGGGGTCCAATCCGGCCCACTTTCCTTATTCCTCCCTTCCTTACATCTTCCCTTCCTTTCCTTCCTTCCTTCCTATCTTATTTTGCTTCCTTCCTTCCATCTTTCCTTCCATCTTTCCTTCCTACCGTCCTTCCTTTATTCCTTCCTTCCTTCCTTCCTTCTTTCCTACCTTCCTTTATTCCTTACTCCTTACCTTCTTTCCTTCCTTCCGTCCTTCTCTCCTAAATTCCTTCCTCCCACCTTCCTTCCTTCCTTCCTTCCTTCCTTCCTTCCTTCTCTCCTAAATTCCTTCCTCTTTTCGTCCTTACTCCTTTTCATCCTTACTTCTTTCCTTCCTTCCTTCCTTCCTTCCTTCCTTCCTTCCTTCCTCCCGCCTTACTTCCTTCCTTCCTCTTTTCCTCCTTACTCCTTTCCTTCCTTCCTTCCTTCTCTCCTAAATTCCTTCCTCTTTTCGTCCTTACTCCTTTTCATCCTTACTTCTTTCCTTCCTTCCTTCCTTCCTTCCTTCCTTCCTTCCTTCCTTCCTCTTTTCCTTCTTACTCTTTTCCTTCTCTTTCGCCCTATTTCTTTGGTTGATGATGAAACGTCTGCATCATCCTGAGTTTCTGCTTTGTGTTTAAAACCAAACACCAACCAGCCAGCACCACAGTGAGCTTTAATATCACCTCTTAGTTCAGGGGTGTCAAACATGCGACCCGTGGGCCAGATCCGGCCCGTCGAGGGGTCAGATCCGGCCCACTTTCCTTATTCCTCCCTTCCTTACATCTTCCCTTCCTTTCCTTCCTTCCTTCCTATCTTATTTTGCTTCCTTCCTTCCTTCCATCTTTCCTTCCTACCGTCCTTCCTTCCTTCCTTCCTGTCTTATTTTCCTTCCTTCCTTCCTTCCATCTCTCTTTCCTACCTTCCTTCCATCTTTCCTTCCTACCGTCCTTCCTTCCTTCCTTCCTTATTTTGCTTCCTTCCTTCCTTCCATCTTTCCTTCCTACCGTCCTTCCTTCCTTCCTTCCTTCCATCCTACCGTCCTTCCTTCCTTCCTTCCTTCCTTCCATCTTTCCTACCTTCCTTTATTCCTTACTCCTTACCTTCTTCCTTCCTTCCGTCCTTCTCTCCTAAATTCCTTCCTCCCACCTTACTTCCTTCTTTACTCTTTTCCTTCCTTCCTTCCTCCCGCCTTACTTCCTTCCTTCCTCTTTTCCTCCTTACATCTTTCCTTCCTTCCTTCCTTCCTTCCTTCCTTCCTTACTTCTTTCCTTCCTTCTCTCCTAAATTCCTTCCTCTTTTCGTCCTTACTTCCTTCCTTCCTTCCTTCCTTCCTTCCTTCCTTCCTTCCTTCCTTCCTTCCTCCCTACTCCTTTCTTTCCTTCCTCCCTCCTTACTTCTTTCTTTCCTTCCTTCCTTCTTTCCTTCATTCTCTCCTAAATTCCTTCTTCTTTTCGTCCTTACTCCTTTTCGTCCTTACTCCTTTTCGTCCTTCCTTCCTTCCTTCCTTCCTTCCTTCCTTCTCTCCTAAATTCCTTCCTCTTTTCCTCCTTACTCCTTTCCTTTTTTCCTTCCTTCTTTCCTTCCTTACTTCCTTCCTTCCTTCCTTCTCTCCTAAATTCCTTCCTCTTTTCCTCCTTACTCCTTTTCGTCCTTACTTCTTTCTTTCCTTCCTTCCTTCCTTCCTTTTTTCCCTTCTTCTCTCCTAAATTCCTTCCTCTTTTCCTCCTTACTCCTTTTCGTCCTTACTTCTTTCTTTCCTTCCTTCCTTCCTTCCTTTTTTCCCTTCTTCTCTCCTAAATTCCTTCCTCTTTTCCTCCTTACTCCTTTCCTTCTTCCTCCTGTGATTTGAGGAGTTCATTTTCACTGTGGCTGCCACCCGTGGATATTTTAGGATGAGCTGCCTCTTCTTCTTCTTTGTGTTTCAATCAACAGATTTATAGACACGTCTGTATATATATTTTTTTCTTTTTTTCTTTTTTTTCTCTTCCATCTTTCTTTCCTGTATCCTTTTGCTTTCTTCCTTCCTTCCATCTTTCTTTCCTGTCTCCTTTTCGTTCCTTCATTCCTTTTATCCTTCCTTCCTTCTTTCCTTACCTCCTTTCTTCTGTCCTTCCATCATATCTTTCTTCCCTCCCTCTTTCTTTCCATTTTTCTTTCCTGTCTCCTTTTGCTTCCTTCCTTGCTTCCATCCTTTCTTCTTTCTTGCCTTCCTTCCTTCTTTCCTTCCTTCCTGCCTTCCTTCCTTCCTTCCTTTGTTCCTTCCTTCCTTCCTCTTTTCCTCCTTACTCCTTTCCTTCCTTCCTTCCTTCCTTCTCTCCTAAATTCCTTCCTCTTTTCGTCCTTACTCCTTTTCGTCCTTACTTCTTTCCTTCCTTCCTTCCTTCCTTCCTTTCTTCCTTC
>NC_070591.1:3846636-3848616 GCF_027409825.1 Scomber japonicus | reverse complement strand
TTACAGATATCTCTTTTACAATGGTGGTCTATGGGGACAAATGGGGGGATTTCTTTACCTGCAATACCAGGAAGGAAAGGAGGGAGGGAGGAAAGAAGGAAAGAAAGAGAGAAGGAGGGAAGGAGGGAACAGTCAAAACGGACGGGGTCAATTTGACCCCAATAGGACGACACAAGGGTTAAGTTAGCTTTACACTGGGAGGATAAATGAAGGAAAGAAGGAAGGGAAGGAAAGGAGGGAGGAAGGAAAGGAGGGAGGGAAGAAGAAAGGAGGGAGGAAGGAAAGAAGGAAGGGAAGGAAAGGAGGAGGAAAGAAGGGAGGAAGGAAAGGAGGGAGGAAAGAAGGAAGGAAGGAAGTAGAGAGGAAGGAAAGGAGGGAGGAAAGAAAGAGAAGGGGGAAGGAAGGAAAGCAAGGAAGGAGGAAGGAAAGAAGGAAGGAAAGGAGGGAAGAAGGAAAGAAGGAAGGAAAGGAGGGAGGGAGGATGAAATGAAGCTGTGATAGCAGATAGACGAGAGTAGCCCCAGTTTCTAAGAATCTGTCTCATCTTATCTGTTGTAGGTTATTTATGACCTGACGGGGTTAAAGCACCACCTTCACACCACCTTCATAGGGTCAGTGAGGATCTATCTACAGTACAGAGTCAGTGAGGATCTCTCTACAGTACAGAGTCAGTGAGGATCTATCTACAGTACAGAGTCAGTGAGGATCTATCTACAGTACAGAGTCAGTGAGGGTCTATCTACAGTACAGAGTCAGTGAGGATCTATCTACAGTACAGAGTCAGTGAGGATCTATCTACAGTACAGAGTCAGTGAGGATCTATCTACAGTACAGAGTCAGTGAGGGTCTATCTACAGTACAGAGTCAGTGAGGGTCTATCTACAGTACAGAGTCAGTGAGGGTCTATCTACAGTACAGAGTCAGTGAGGATCTATCTACAGTACAGAGTCAGTGAGGATCTACAGTACAGAGTCAGTGAGGATCTATCTACAGTACAGAGTCAGTGAGGATCTATCTACAGTACAGAGTCAGTGAGGATCTCTACAGTACAGAGTCAGTGAGGGTCTCTACAGTACAGAGTCAGTGAGGATCTATCTACAGTACAGAGTCAGTGAGGGTCTATCTACAGTACAGAGTCAGTGAGGATCTCTCTACAGTACAGAGTCAGTGAGGGTCTATCTACAGTACAGAGTCAGTGAGGGTCTATCTACAGTACAGTCTCTGAATCTCTCCCAGCCTGGAGGTGAAACTGATAAGAAGGAACATGTACTGTGAGTGGGAGGTGGGAGGTACTGTAACTGTTATTGTGGACTTTAGTTCAGGTTTTCCTTTGTACTGCCACCAAGTGCTCGCTCATGTGGGAATGTTGGGTCTCTGTAAATTAAATTCAGACTTTTTCTTCTAAACATATTAAATAGGTCATAAATGTATTTCTAAAAAAGGTGTAAAAAGCATTTCAACCATTTAGATTTGAATTGTGGAGCTAGGATTAGCATAAACCCGCCCCTGCTGCTGTAGAGGTATAAATACATTCAGCACAAACTACTACTACTACAGTCTACAGTTAGCCAGTTAGCTGAGTTAGCCGTGCTAGCAGCCGAGTTAGCTGCCGAGCTAGCAGCCAATATTCTCTTTGATCTTCTTTGAGTCTACACATGAGGAAGAGGAGACTCACTGCATGTGTTGTTGTGTTTTCCACCTGTCAATCAATCGGGAGGCCCGGGGGTCAGAGGTCAAAGTCAGGGCTGGGGTCGGCGAGGACATGCTGATGCCTCCTCTCAGGCAATAACAGAGAGTAAATACTGGATTGTGGGACTACACACTTATCTGTTAACATCCCAATGGTAGAAATCAACAGAGGGATGAGGAAGATAGAGGAAGACGTAGCGTCCTTGTTTCTGGTAGAGGTGGTGACTTTGATTGACAGGTGACACTTGGTAGGGGGCGGGGCTTCAGCGTTTGGGAGCAGAGAAAGAGGCT
>NC_070591.1:3814136-3841636 GCF_027409825.1 Scomber japonicus | reverse complement strand
ACTGATTGAAATGTGATCAAACACTCTTCATTCACTGCTGCGCTGCCTGTGTGGCTTCCTGTTACATTGTGTCCTCACATCGTGTGTCAGGACTACGTTGGGATACATCTCAGCGCCAGATATTCAAGTCCACATCCTGGAGCACCTGCTGTCCCCCCTGTGCAAAGAAACTGCAGCCAGAGTGACAGATCTGAATGTCCGTGTTGCTTCATGCTGACCTGGATGCTGACATAGTGACAGCAGCTGTTACACTAAAACTCACATCTTATTATTTATATACTTTATTATCTTTTACATGTAATATAACTTTAGCTTTAACCCTCCTGTTGTCCTCAGGTCAAGGAAGGACAGAAGGAAGGAAGGAAGGAAAGGAGTAAGGAGGAAAAGAGGAAGGAAGTAAGGAGAGAAGGAAGGGAGGGAGGAAGGAAAGGAGGAAGGAAAGGAGTAAGGAGGAAAAGAGGAAGGGAGTAAGGAGAGAAGGAAGGGAGGGAGGAAGGAAGGAAGGAAGGAAAGAAAGGAGTAAGGACGAAAAGAGGAAGGAATTTAGGAGAGAAGGAAGGGAGGGAGGAAGTAAGGAAAAAAGGAAGGAAGGAAGGAAAGGAGTAAGGAGGGAGGGGGGGAGGAAAGGATGAAGGAAGGAAGGAAGGAAGTAAGGAAAGGAGGAAGGAGGGAGGGAGGAAGGAAGGAAGGAAGGAAGGAAGAAGGAAGGAAAAGAGGAAGGAAGGAAGGGAGGAAGAAGGAAGGAAAGGAGGGAGGAAGGAAGGAAGGAAGAAGGGTGGATGGAGTAAAGAGAAAAGGAGGGAGGGAGGAAGGACAGATGGGAGGAAGGAAAGAAGGAAGAAACAGTCAAAAGAGACAGGGTCACTTTGACCCGGGAGGACGACAGGAAGGTTAAATCATCAGTGTGATCATATTTCATTCCTGATAAACCTGATGTAGAAACAATCAGATACATGTAGTACAAAGATAAACCAATGCAATGTTGAGTTACTAAATATTTAGTTTTGCTTATTTTATGGTAACTTCCTGTTGAAAGTGTGTGTATCAGGTTACAGCAGGTATAGAAGTCATTCATCTGTTAATCCTCCTGTTGTCCTCGAGTCAAGGAAGGAAGGGAGGAAGAAGGAAGGGAAGGAGGAAGGGAGGAAGGAAAGGAAGGAAGGAAGGAAGGATGGAGGAAATAAGGAAGGTAGGAGGGAGCGAGGAAAGAAGGACAGACAACAGAAGGAAGGAAGGAAGGAAGGAAGGAAGGGAAGGTTAAAACAGGAAGGTTAAAAAGGTGTTATGAGTTTTATGCAGGACCTTAAAAAAGTTGTTTTCATGTGTTTAAATAAATCATGCTCAAATATGAAACAAAACAAAACTCATAGATGCAAAGTGTTATTTAATTCATCTTTTTTTAATTACTTAGTCAGAAGGTCCAATAAACTCTAGTTTCAAAGAATATTAATTATCTGTCTTTATCAGGCTTTATAGGGTTAACTGTTGTCTGAGAGTTGAAAGCTTTGTGATGCTAACAATGCTAACGATGCTAGCATCAGCAGAGGGTTAACAGTTCACTGCAGGTCAGACTGCAGAACACAGCAGCACCTCATTAGTTCACACAACGTGAGCACAAAGTCAGAAAGGACTTCCTGAACACGCTCCTTCCTTTCTGTGTGTCTCAGTCGGTATTTGACCTTTGACCTTTGACCTCTGCAGATTCATCATGCTCCAGATACACTATGTTTATGTTTGAGATGAGAGACAACAGCTTCAAGCACGAGTACATAGTGTCTATTAATGTAAGTGTTTATGATGTGTGTGTGAGTGTATGTGTGTGAGTGTATGTGTGTGTGTGGATGTGTGTGTTTATGATGTGTGTGGATGTGTCAATGCTTTTTACTCTGTGTGTGTGTGTGTGTGTGTGTGTGTGTGTGTGTGTGTGTGTGTGTGTGTGTGTATGTGTGTGTGTGTGTGAGGGTGAGTTTGTGTTATAGTGTGTGTGTGTGTGTGTGTGTGTGTGTGTGTGTGTTTATGTGAAATAAGGTGACAGCTGTTCTCTTGTTTTGCAGGCCTGTTGTGTGCTCGTGTTTGTCCGCAGCGGTCAATGTGGTCAAGTTATTATCATCAGTGAGTAAATTATTTCTTTAAATTATTTTATCCTTTTAATCCTCCCGTTGTCCTCAGGTCAAGGAAGGAAGGGAGGAAGGAAAGGAGGGAGGAAGGAAGGAAGGGAGGAAGGAAGAAGAAAGGAAGAAGGAAGGAAGAAGGGAGGAAGGAAGGAGGGAAGGAAAGGGGGAGAAGAAGGAAGAAAAGGGAGGGATGAGGAAGGGAGGAAAGAAGGAAGGAAGGAAGGTAGGAAGGAAGGAAAGAAGGAAAGGAGTAAGGAGGGAGGGAGCAAGGAAGGAAGGAAGGAAGGAAAGGAGTAAGGGAGGAAAAGAGGAAGGACGTAAGGAGAGAAGGAAGGGAGGAAGGAAAGAAGGAAGGAAGTAAAGAAGGAAGGAAGGAAAGGAGTAAGGAGGGAGGGAAGCAGCAAGGAAGGAAGGACATGAGTAAGGAGGAAAAGAGGAAGGAACCAAGGAAGGATGGAAGGAAATGAGGAAAGAAGTATGGAAGGAGGAGGGAGCAAAGAAAGAGGGGAGGAGGGGAAGAACGAAGGAAAAATTAAAGAAGGAAGAAAGGAAGGAAGGAAGGAAGGAGGTAAGGAAAGAAGGGACAATCAAAAAGAGACGGGGTCCTTGCACATAAAATATTAATCCAGGAGGCAAAAAGTAGGTCAACATAAAAATGATGCTGAGTGACGATCAATCAGCTGGAGCTTTAGATGTAAATGTCTACTATGATATGTTACATAATCAATATTACTATATATTACTATCTACAGTAGATTTAAATGGACATGTGGCACTTTTCATTTAATATTATAAGAATATAAGATAGAAATAGAGAATAAAATGTATAATTATGTGCAAGAAGGAAGAAAAGCAGGAAGGGGGGAGGAAGGGAGGAAAGAAGGAAGGAAGGAATGAGGAAGGAAAGGAGTAAGGAGGGAGGGAGGAAGGAAGGAAGGGAGGAAGAAGGAAGGAAAGAAGGAAGGGAGGAAGAAGGAAGGAAAGGAGGGAGGAAGAAGGAAGGAAAGAAGGAAGGGAGGAAGAAGGAAGGAAAGAAGGAAGGGAGGAAGAAGGAAGGAAAGGAGGGAGGAAGGAAGGAAGAAAGAAGGAAAGGGGGAGGGAGCTGGGATGGAAGGAAGCAGGATGGAAGCAGGACGGAGGAAAGAAAGAATGAGGGAGGGAGGGAGGGAGGGATAAAGGAAAAGAGGAAGGAAGGAAGAAAGAAGAAAAGGGGGAGGGAGCAGGGATGGAAGGAAGCAGGATGGAAGCAGGGATGGAAGGAAGCAGGATGGAAGCGGGACGGAGGAAAGAAAGAATGAGGGAGGGAGGGAGGGATAAAGGAAAAGAGGAAGGAAGTGAGGAAGGTAGGGGGGAGGAAAGAAAGAGAGGAAAGTAGGAAGTGAGGAAGGATAGAAGGAAGCAAGAAAGGAAGTGAGGGAGGGAAGAAGGAAGGAAGGAAAAGAGTAAGGAGGGAGGGAAGAAGGAAGGAAGTATGCCAACTTTCCACAGGCCGACATGTATCATATAACAGCTACTATGATATGTTACATAATCAATATATCTGGTTCCACAATAGTAAGCATGATTTAAATGGACATGTGGCACTTTTCATTTAATATTATAAGAATATAAGATAGAAAATAATTTAATAAAATGTATAATTATGTGCAAGGAAATCATTAGAATATAAAGAATACATGCATAACTTTTAAAAAGGTTCATATAACACAACAACAGTACATTAACCCTCCTGTTTTCCTTGAGTCAAGGAAGGAAAGGAGGAGGGAGGGAGGAAGGGAAGGAGGGAGGGAGGAAATGAGGGAGGCAGGAAAGGAGGGAGGAAGGAAGGAAAGGAGGGAGGAGGGAAGGGCATGAGGAGGAAGGAAGGGAGGGAGGAAGGAAGGAAGGAAGGGAGGGAGGAAGGAAGGAAAGGAGGGAGGAAGGAAGGGAGGGAGGAAGGAAAGGAGGGAGGAAGGAAGGAAAGGAGGGAGGAGGGAAGGGCATGAGGAGGAAGGAAGGGAGGGGGAGGGAGGGAAGGAAGGAAGGAAGGAAAGGAGGAAGGATAGAAGGAAGCAAGGAACGAAGTGAAGGAGGAAGGAAGGAAGAAGGAAGGAAAGGGGAGGGAGGAGGGATGGAAGGAAAGGAAGGAGGAAGGAAAGAAGGAAGGGAGGAAGGAAGGAAAAGAGGGAGGAAGGGAGGAAGGACAGGTTGGAGGAGGGAAGGAAGGAAGGAAAGGAGGGTGGAAGGAAGAGACGAAGAGAGGAAAGGAAAGAAGGGAGGCAGGACGGAGGAAAGAAAGAAGGAGAGAGGGAGAAAGGAAAAGAGGAAGGAAGGAAGGGGGTAAGGAAGGAAGGAAGTGAGGAAGGATAGAAGGAAGCAAAGAAGGAAGTGAGGGAGGAAGGAAGGAAGGAAGGAAAGGAGTAAGGAGGGAGGTTCACTTCAGTTCAGATAAAAATAAGAAGAGGAGTTCACGTGTCAGAGTTACTGCTATGAAACACTGAACGTAAAGGTTACACACGGAAATGTATGGAGTGACAACAGCTGATAAATGTGAGTCCAAATGTATAATTATGTGCAAGGAAATCATTAGAAGGAAGGAAGGAAAGGAGGGAGGAAGGAAGGAAAGGAGGGAGGAGGGAAGGGCATGAGGAGGAAGGAAGGAAAGGAGGGAGGAAAGAAGGGAGGGAGGGAGGAAGGAAGGGAGGGAGGAGGGAGGGAAGGAAGGAAAGAAGGGAGGAGGGAATGAAGGAAGGAAGGAAGGATAGAAGGAAGCAAGGAAGGAAGTGAGGGAGGAAGGAAGGAAGAAGGAAGGAAAGGGGAGGGAGGAGGGATGGAAGGAAAGGAAGGAGGAAGGAAAGAAGGAAGGGAGGATGGAGGAAAGAAGGAAGGGAGGAAAGGAAAGAAGGGAGGCAGGACGGAGGAAAGAAAGAAGGAGGGAGGGAGGGATAAAGGAAAAGAGGAAGGAAGGAAGTGAGGAAGGATAGAAGGAAGCAAAGAAGGAAGTGAGGGAGGAAGGAAGGAAGGAAGGAAGGAAAGGAGTAAGGAGGGAGGTTCACTTCAGTTCAGATAAAAATAAGAAGAGAGAGAAGAGATTCACGTGTCAGAGTTACTGCTATGAAACACTGAACGTAAAGGTTACACACGGAAATGTATGGAGTGACAACAGCTGATAAATGTGAGTCCAACCAGTTCAAACCGGTTAACAGCTGGAATAAGAGACAAGATGAAGGCCGAGGATGAACATGTGAGCCAAATACTGTAGTTAAGACTCTCGGGTGAGGAGGTGGCAGAGAGACAGAGAGAGAGAGAGAGAGAGAGAGAGAGAGAGAGAGAGAGAGAGAGAGAGAGAGTTGAAGAGGGGTGAAGTAAAAGAGAGAGAGAGAGAGAGAGAGTTGAAGAGGGGTGAAGTAAAAGAGAGAGAGAGAGAGAGAGAGTTGAAGAGGAGTGAAGTAAAAGAGAGAGAGAGAGAGAGAGAGAGAGAGAGAGAGAGAGAGAGAGTTGAAGAGGATTGAAGTAAAAGAGAGAGAGAGCGAGAGTTGAAGAGGAGTGAAGTAAAAGAGAGAAAGAGAGAGAGAGGGAGAGAGAGAGAGAGAGAGAGAGAGAGAGAGAGAGAGAGAGAGAGAGAGAGAGATGGGTGAAGTAAAAGAGAGAGAGAGAGAGAGAGAGTTAAAGAGGGGTGAAGAGGGGTGAAGTAAAAGAGAGAGAGAGAGAGAGAGAGAGAGAGAGAGAGAGAGTTGAAGAGGGGTGAAGTAAAAGAGAGAGAGAGAGAGAGAGAGAGAGAGAGAGAGAGAGAGAGAGTTGAAGAGGGGTGAAGTAAAAGAGAGAGAGAGAGAGAGAGAGAGAGAGAGAGAGAGAGAGAGAGAGAGAGAGAGTTGGGGACATGAAGATAAATCTTGAGGAGGGTCCAGAGTGCAGAAGCATAGCAACGTCCTCTGCTGACCGTGAATGTGCTGGGGGGAGAGCCAAGTGGAGAAGGAAGGAAGGAAGGAAGGAAGGAAGGAAGGAAGGAAGGAAGGAAGGAAGGAAGGAAGGAGGGAGAAAAAGAGGAAGGAAGTAAGGAGAGAGGAATGAAGGAATGAGGAAGGAAAGGAGTAAGGAGGGAGGGAGGAAAGAAGGAAGGAAGGAATGAGGAAGGAAAGGAGTAAGGAGGGAGGGAGGAAGGAAGGAAGGAAGGAAAGGAGTAAGGAAGGAAGGAATGAGGAAGGAAGGAAAGGAGTAAGGAAGGAAGGAATGAGGAAGGAAAGGAGTAAGGAGGGAGGGAGGGAGGAAGGAAGGAAGGAAGGAAAGATAAAGGAAGTATGGAAGGAGGAGGGAGCAAAGAAAGAGGGATGAGGAAGGAAGGAAAGGAGGAAGGGGGGAGGAAGGAAGGAAGGAAGGAAGGGATGAGGAAATGAAGCCAAGACTCATTTTTCTACATTTTTCTCTTCACTTCCTGTTTCTACAATAGTAAATCTCTACTGAGTCTAATTTGAGTCATTTAAGCTGCTCTGTCTTTATAGTTGACCTCTGACCTTTTCCCTGCACGTGTGTGCGTGTGTGTGCACGTGTGTGTGTGTGTGTGTGTGTGTGCGCACAGCTTAGGAAATAAATGTTGCAGTGTGCTGTGTTAATGTGCACGTGACATAAAAAAAAAAAGCTCTTGCACTAAGCTTTGAAGTGGTCATTGAACGCACCACCTGTGGTTCTCAGATGGAAATACTAGCGTGAAGGTGACTGGGAAGTTATCTGAGCTTGTAGGATGTGCAGTATGGGGATGGGGGGTTAAATAAGAGGGGGGGGGGTATCCTATATCACATACACTCTGAATATGTGAACTTTTACCTAATTATTTATTATTTAAAAAAAAAATCCAATACTACTCATAGAAATAGCAGAAGATGTGCATCATGTATCTATATATGCTGACGATGTGATTATATTTGTGCAGAATCATTATGCACCTTTGGTTCATTCTCAAAGTTTATTCTGATTCAAATTTAACAGGAAGTCAAAGTTTGGGTCAGGATAATCATTAATTATTAGGAAATATTATTAATGCCCTGAAGTGCCCTTCTAACCTGCACGTGTTTACACTATGAGAAGAAGCCGCTGACTGTAATCAAATCCTGTAACCTGCAGCCAGCGTGACATCGCTGTACTCTACGCTATCTGGGCTTCAGTCCAAAGACATTATGAGACCCGAGGCTGCATCCAGGGCCAGGAAGAGGAACAAGCACCTCAGGCTGCATCCAGGGCCAGGAAGAGGAACAAGCACCTCAGGCTGCATCCAGGGCCAGGAAGAGGAACAAGCACCTCAGGCTGCATCCAGGGCCAGGAAGAGGAACAAGCACCTCAGGCTGCATCCAGGCAGAGGAACAAGCACCTCAGGCTGCATCCAGGAAGAGGAACAAGCACCTCAGGCTGCATCCAGGCAGAGGAACAAGCACCTCAGGCTGCATCCAGGAAGAGGAACAAGCACCTCAGGCTGCATCCAGGCAGAGGAACAAGCACCTCAGGCTGCATCCAGGAAGAGGAACAAGCACCTCAGGCTGCATCCAGGGCCAGGAAGAAGAACAAACAGGAACAAGCAGGAACCTGAGGAACTCATGGATTGCATGCATGAAAGAGACAAAAAGTCCATCGTTCAGACAAAAAGCATGTAACGTTAGCCCTGCTGATGCCTGCAGACATTAAAGGAAAACTTTCTGTCATATCTCACAAGTGCTTTATTCTATTATTCCATTTTTATGTGTTTGTAAATCAGTTTGTTCCTGATAACTTAATGTCATTGTTTTCTGAGTGCTTTGTTAATAGGTGCACTGCAAAAACTCACCTTAAAAAAAAAACAAGATAATAAAGTAATGAAATGAGGAATATATTACTCAAAATAAGCTAAATTATCTGCCAAGAGAACAGGAATATGTGACTATATATCTTAAAAAAAAACCCGCACAATGTCTTAAAACTAGTGTTTATCTAGTTTATTCATTAGTGCCACGGGTGCTCAGCTCCAAGGCACTCCTCTCTATACTTCTCCATACTTATTCTTCTTCTTCCGCCAAATTTCAGTGCGTAACTCCTCCCACAGCTCTGAGAAAACCCCGACAATATATACATCAAAACGTGCGGCTCGATCAGGAAAGAGGTGCTATGACTTTTGGTGTTGAAATTCCAATTTTAGCAACATGATAACATCCCTTTATGTTTCTCTTACTAATTCATAAATCTCTCTTTTATTCCGAAGCCTGAGCTTATTTTGTCCCTTTTTAAAACATGCATTACATTTCTTCAAACTAAACTTACATCAGTAGCAGAGACTTTTAAACTTGACAGAGTAAAATAAATTAACAATCTAAGTTCTCATAATATATTAAAATTGGTCATTTATTTTATTTTACATTAGACAAGAATTTAGACACTTTCTTCTTCTTCCGTGTTTGTCCGGCTGCTGCGTTGACAGTGTTGTGTGTTTGTGTGATAAAGATGAAAAAGAAAATAGATCATTAACTTTACAGCAGCTTTAATGACTACAGAATCATTTATGGCTGCATGAATAAATGACATTTGCATTTTATACCTGAAGCCTTGCTCATGCTTGTTGGTCTGACAGTATAACGTACACACACACACACACACACACACACACACACACACACACACACACACACACACACCTGCAGGGAAAAGGTCAGAGGTCAACTATAAAGACAGAGAGTTAGTCTTGGCTTCATTTCCTCATCCCTTCTTTCTTTCCTTCCTTCTTTCCTCCCTCTTTCTTAAATTTTTCTTTCATTCTTCCCCTCCTTCCCACTTTCTTTGCTCCCTCCTCCTTCCATACTTCCTTCCTCTTTTCCTCCCTCCCTCCTTACTCCTTTCCTTCCTTCCTTCCTTCCTCCCTCACTTCCTTCCTTGCTTCCTTCCTTGCTTCCTTCTTTCTTTACTCCTTTCCTTCACTCCTCCCTCCCTCCTTACTCCTTTCCTTCCTTCCTTCCTTCCTTCCTTCCTTCCTTCTTTCCTTCCTTCCTTCCTTCCTTCCTTTTAATCATGACAAAGTAAAATAAATTGTTATTTTATTTTACATTAAACAAGATTTTAGACACATTCTTCTTCTTCCATGTTTGTCCGGCTTTGATAAAGATGAAAAAGAAAACAGATAATTAACTTTACAGCAGCTTTAATGACTACAGAATAATTTATGGCTGCATGAATAAGTTGCATTTGCATTTTATATGTGAAGCCTTGCTCATGCTTGTTGCTCTGGCAGACTGTGTGCAGCCTCAGCTCTCATGAAGCCAGCTCATTGGCCTGAAGCCCAGATAGTGTTCACACTGCAGCGATGTCACACTGCGGGTCTGATTACTGCCAGCTAACTTCTTCCCATAGTAAGAATACATGAGAGGGCACATTTTGCTCTTAAATCTATATACTGTATCACTCATACCAAAAAAAAACCCAAAAGAAGCTACTGCTACTTTTATGTATTTTATTTTGAAAAGCTCAATATAGCCTTCAGAAAGTGCAGGGGACATATGATACCCCTGTGTGGTGCCCCTGTGTGTAAATGTATTTTAAAGGTTAGTTATGTCATTCATTCAGAGCCATCAGGAACAAACTAACAAAACAAAACAGATTATTATTATTTGAGGAAATTTGCATATTGTATAAAAACAGAATTTTAGCATTACTGACAGAGCAAGTGAGGAAATTTGTGTCTTTCTCCTTTAAAATGAGTCAGAGTTTCCCCTTAACCCTCAAATTGACCCCATCCGTTTTGACTGTTCCTTCTTTCCCATCCCCCTTTCTTCCTTCCTTCTTTCCTTCCTTCCTTCTTCCTTTCCTCTGTCCTTTCCTTCCTTCCTTCCTCCTTTCCTTTCCTTCCTCCCTCCCTCCTTTCCTTTCCTTCCTTCCTTCCATCCTTTCCTTCCTCCCTCTTTCTTCCTTCCTCCCTTACTTCTTTCCTCCATCCTTCCTTCTTCCTCCATCCTTTCCTTCCTCCCTCTTTCTTCCTTACTTCCTTCCTTCCCTCCTTCCTTCCTTCATCCTTTCCTCCTTCCCTCCTTACTCCTTTCCTTCCTTCCTTCCGCCCTTCCTTCCTCCTTCTTTCTTCCTTCCTCCCTTATTTCTTTCCTTTCTTTCTCCTTCCTCCCTCCTGTCCTTCCTTCCTCCCTCCCTCCTTTCCTTCCTCCTCTCTCCCTCCTTTTCTTCCTCCTCTCTCCCTCCTTTTCTTCCTTTCTTCCTCCTTCCTCCCTCTTTTCCTTCCTTCTTCTTCCCTCCTTTCCTTCCTTCTTTCCTCCTTCCTTCATTGACTCGAGGACAACAGGAGGCTTAATCATGTGGGGTTATTTGGTTTTGATAGATTAGGACCTGTCGCAAGCATGAACTCAATAAATAATACCCATGTAAAGCCTAAAACTGCTGATTAATACTGACTCACACACACACACACACACACACACACACACACACACACACACACACACACACACACACACACACACACACACACACACACTCTTGTCTTGTCCCACTGAACTCATTACTGTTCCTGTTCAGTAGGACGAGATTCCCGCCGGTTACGTAAGGAGAGCCAGTCTGTCCAGAGTTACGTAACATGTGAAATACACATACATACATTCCCAGGTGCTCACACGCCGGTCGCCATAGCAACGACAGGTGTGGCTTCAGTTTGCTCAGCTAACATTAACCAGCTGATAAGGCTGTGAGTGAGCACGACTCAAGGAACATTAAACCTTCACTTAGTGGTTTTAGTGGTGCAGAGTTCTACTTCCTGTCGTCCTCCCGTCTCTTTTTTGACTGTTCCTTCCTTCCTTCCTTCCTTCCTTCCTTCCTTCCTTCTTTCCTCTTTCTTTAATTTTTCCTTCCTTCTTCCCCTCCTCCCCTCTTTCTTTGCTCCCTCCTCCTTCCATCCTTCCTCCTTTCCTCCCTCCCTCCTTACTCCTTTATTTCTTTCCTTCCTTCCTCCTTTCCTCCCTCCTTACTCCTTTCCTTCCTTCCTTCCTTCCTTCCTTCCTTCCTCCTTTCCTCCCTCCTTACTCCTTTGCTTCCTTCCTTCCTTCCTTCCTCTTTTCCTCCTTACTCCTTTCCTTCCTTACTTCCTTCCTTCATCCTTTCCTCCCTCCCTCCTTACTCTTTTCCTTCCTTCCTTCCTTCCTTTTTTCCTTCCTCCCTCCCTTCCTTCTCTCCTAAATTTCTTCCTCTTTTCGTCCTTACTCCTTTCCTTCCTTCCTTCCTCCTTTCCTCCCTCCTTACTCCTTTCCTTCCTTCCTTCCTCCCTCCCTCCCTCCTTACTCCTTTCCTTCCTTCCTTCCTTCCTTCCTCTTTTCCTCCTTACTCCTTTCCTTCCTTACTTCCTTCCTTCATCCTTTCCTCCCTCCCTCCTTACTCTTTTCCTTCCTTCCTTCCTTCATTTTTTCCTTCCTCCCTCCCTTCTTTCTCTCCTAAATTCCTTTCTCTTTTTGTCCTTACTCCTTTCCTTCCTTCCTCCTTTCCTTCCTTCCTCCTTTCCTCCCTCCCTCCTTACTCCTTTCCTTCTGTCCTTCCTTGACCTGAGGACAACAGGAGGGTTAAAAAATAAAAGCACTCACACTAAGAACAGTGATAATATGATTTAGAGTTTAGTTTTAAACACTTTCATAAATCTGCTTAGCAACCGTCTTCCTGCAGGAGGACGTTTCTATTTTCTGCTTACAGTATTTCAGGTCACATGGTCGTAACGTGACAGGAGGAGCGTCTCCGGTCCTTTTTTGGATTTCGTCCAAGTCTCGTAACTGGAGTCAATTTCTCTCAGCTGTTAAGTCTGAGGAGGGTCTAACCTCTGCATGATCTGCTCTTCCAATATCTCCTCCTCCCCTCTTTCTTTGCTCCCTCCTCCTTCCATCCTTCCTTGCTTCCTTCCTTCCTTCCTCCTTTCCCCCCTCCCTCCTTACTCATTTATTTCTTTCCTTCCTTCCTCCTCTCCTAAATTCCTTCCTCTTTTCGTCCTTAATCCTTTCTTTCTTTCTTTCTTTCCTTCCCTCCTTCCTTCCTTCCTTCCTCGATCCTTACTCCTTCCCTTCCTTACTTCCTTCCTTCCTTCCTTCTCTCCCTCCCTCCTTACTCCTTTCCTTCCTTTTTTCCTTCCTCCCTCCCTTCCTTCTCTCCTAAATTCCTTCCTCTTTTCGTCCTAACTCCTTACCTACCTTCCTTCGTTCCTCCCTCCCTTCCTTCTCTCCTTACTTCCTCCCTCTTTTCCTTCTTTCCTCCTTTCCTAACCTCTGCATGATCTGCTTTTCCAATATCTCCTCCTGCAAATCCAATCCGTCATGTCTGCAAGGTATAATGAAAAACAATGTTCCTCTGGGATCAAAGTGCAAAGAGATAGAACTTTTATAACAAAACAACAAAACAAGAATAACTCATATTTGCTTGTAAGCATCAGATAAACAGTCAAATTCAAAAGTTATGCATCAATGCTTCATTTGAGTGATGACAGACATTATTCTCCTCTGTACTTCTTTCTGCATGTTAACCAGTGACAGGAGTAAATTGATCATAAATATATTAGGGCTGTCAGCGTTAACACGTTAATCACGATTAGATTAATGCAATCCATAACAAGTTATTTTTTTTAAATCACATTTTAATGTTGCAAGCCTTTTTGTCCCTTCTACTCCCCCGTAGACGGCTCCTCTAGCTGTAGCGCTATGCTTTGAAGTGGCCTCCTGCAGTAAACCTACCGCGCTGATGGAAAGTAAGAGAGCTACTGGACTTTTGAACGGCTTGTTTAACTTTAAAACACTTCCAGACGCTTCAGTTGACAAGTCAAAAGTAAAATGCAACCTGTGTCAAACGGAGTTTAACTACCACCGGAGTACGTGGAGTTTGAGTTAGCACCTCCACGCTAAACACCCAGGTGCAGCCAAGCCAGCCTCAGCTCCACCAAAGGACCATTTTGGAGTGTGGGAGTCGCAGCAGAGCCGTGATTGATTCCCAGTTAAGACACTCTGGTAAGAAATGCTTTACATTATGGGCTTAAAACTGCCTTCAAATGGAAAATAACAGGATTGTAAACATGCAATTCAAAACGCAATTAATTGCGATTAACTATGGAAATTCTGCGATTAATCTCGATTTAAAAAATTAATCGTTTGACAGCCCTACTCATTTTTGCTTGGAAGCATCAGATAAACAGTCAAATTCAAAAGTTATGCATCAATGCTTTATTTGAGTGATGACAGACATTATTCTCCTCTGTACTTCTTTCTGCATGTTAACCAGTGACAGGAGTAAATTGATCATAAATATATTAGGGCTGTCAGCGTTAACACGTTAATCGCGATTAGATTAATGCAATCCATAACGTATTTAAGTTTCTCTGTCTTTATTGTTGACATCTGACCTTTTCCCTGCAAGTGTGTGTGTGTGTGTGTGTGTGTGTGTGTGTGTGTGTGTGTGTGTGTGTGTGTGCACAGCTTAGGAAATAAATGTTGCAATGTGCTTTGTTAATGTGCATGTGACCAAAAAAATGCTCTTGAATGTCTTGCACTAAGCTAAGTGGTCATTGAATGCAACACGTGTGGATCTCAGATGGAAATGTGCACAGTGACAGCTTAGGAAATAAATGTTGCAATGTGTCACCAAATTTCAAAATAAAATACATGTGGGGTGTTTTTACAGAAGTCAAACAGTATGTAAAGGGTTAACTGAGCCTTCTCTGTAAATGTAACTGTATATATGGTTTAGTTTCTATAGTTTCTATAGTTTCTATAGTTTGGCTTCTTAAAAATGTCTGCCTTCCATTGCTCTTTATAAGTCATTCATGTTTTTGCAGATATGATTCAGATCTGAAAAAGATAATATTACAGAAACCTCTCATGTGTGCTCAGAACCAATTAAACATATTTTAAGTCATTCATTCACTTCAACAGCTGCAGAAGTACCTTTCCTGTTAAAGTAAAGTACTGTAGTACAGTTAGAGGTACTTGTACTTTACTGTAGTATAGTTAGAGGTACTAGTACTTTACTGTAGTACAGTTTGAGGTACTTGTACTTTACTGTAGTACAGTTTGAGGTACTTGTACTTGACTGCAGTACAGTTTGAGGTACTTGTACTTTACTGTAGTACAGTTTGAGATACTTGTACTTTACTGTAGTACAGTTTGAGGTACTAGTACTTGACTGCAGTACAGTTTGAGGTACTTATACTTTACTGTAGTACAGTTTGAGGTACTTATACTTTACTGTAGTACAGTTTGAGGTACTAGTACTTGACTGCAGTACAGTTTGAGGTACTTATACTTTACTGTAGTACAGTTTGAGGTACTTGTACTTGACTGCAGTACAGTTTGAGGTACTTGTACTTTACTGCAGTACAGTTTGAGGTACTAGTACTTGACTGCAGTACAGTTTGAGGTACTTATACTTTACTGCAGTACAGTTTGAGGTACTTATACTTTACTGTAGTACAGTTTGAGGTACTTATACTTTACTGTAGTACAGTTTGAGGTACTTGTACTTCTATCTATTGGTTTATGGAGATGTTTACTAAACAAACAGTTGAAGTGAGACAGGAGTTGGCAGAGAGGAACCAGCAGCTGCTTGAAGGAGTCTTCGTGGTGTTTTGAGCTCAAACCTCATCTGATTGCATCACTTCCTGTTTGTCTGCCGGGCATCAGAAAGCAGAAGTTACATCAGATTATGTGTTTGTGCTGCAACTCTGACTCTCTGTGTCTGCCCAGGTTTCATAGCCAGGGTTGCATGAACGTGTGTGTGTGTGTGTGTGTGTGTGTGTGTGTGTGTGTGTGTGTGTGTGTGTGTGTGTGTGTGTGTGTATTGGTTTCATAATTACCCAGCAGTCTTTGTATTGGTGGAGCTCCAGAAGCACGGTGCTGAGACGTGAACTACTTCTCACTAATGTTTGTTTTCTTTAATTTAATAAAGCGTTAAATCATCGGCTTTCATTTTCAACACTGCAAATATTTTCTTTTACACATCAGGATTCTCTTATTTGTTTTATTTGCTTGACTTTAATCTAATACTGACATATCTAACACATACAATACAATTTAGAGGAAAACATGCAAAGAAAACAAATATATACAGAATATAAGTCACATATGTTGCTTTGTTTTTAACCCTCCTGTTGTCCTCAAGTCAAGGAAGAAGGAAGGGAGGGAGGGAAGGAAGGTAGGAGGGAGGAAGGAAGGGAGGTAGGAGGGAGAGAGGAAAGAAGGAAGGATGGAGAGAGGAAAGAAGGAAGGAGGGAGGAAAGAAGGAAGGGAGGAAGGAAAGCAAAGAAGGGAGGGAGGGAGGAAAGAAGGGAGGAAGCAAGCAAGGAAAGACCGAGGAAGGAAGGACAGAGGGAGGGAGAAAAGAAAAGAGGAAGGGAGGAAGGAAGGAGGGAAAGAAGGAAGGAGGGAAAGAAGGACAGAGGAAAGAAGGAAGGAAAGAAGGAGAAAGGAAAGAAGGAAAGAAGGAGAAAGGAAAGAAAGAGAATGAGTGAGGGAAGAAGATCAGATGGGGTCAAAGGTTAAATGTGACCAAATCTGCAAAACAATAGACAATCCTGAATAAACATGCACGTGATTATTGTGCACGTGTTACCATGGATACGAATAATCTCAAAGATAATCAGCATGAAGCTGTAATAAGATTTATTTTTATAATAAGACATAAAAAAACATGATGTCATACTGTTGAGATCTCCTGGCTTTATTTCCTCCGTTAGTGTTTTAATGTCAGCTGACTTCTCTTCTGTTCAGGTATGAACTTTATTTGGTCATCATCAGTAGAGCTGTGTGTGTGTGTGTGTGTGTGTGTGTGTGTGTGTATGTGTGTGTGTGTGTGTATATGTATGTGTGTGTGAGAGTGTGTGTATGTGCGTGTGTGTGTATATGTATGTGTGTGTGTGTATGTGCGTGTGTGTGTATATGTATGTGTGTGTGTGTATGTGTGCGCGTGTCTGTGTCTGTGTCTGTGTGTGTGTGTGTGTGTGTGTGTGTGTGTGTGTGTGTGTATGTGCGTGTGTGTGTGTGTGTGAGCGTCTGTGTGTGTATGTGTGTGTGTGTGTGTGTGTGTGTGTGTGTGTATGTGTGTTTGTGTGTGTGTGTGTATCAGCTCTCTATTGCTGTAGCAGAGCTTTGCCCATACTCAGTAAGTCAGTGTTTGTGATCACACCTCCACACAGCTTTATTCAGCCTGAGGGAAACTTTCACAAATCTTTCCCTCCTGCTTGTTTTATGGTCAGCGAGGGAGCTCACTGTTGGTTTTATAGTGTGCACTTTTATTTTTTTGTTTGTTATTTAGGCCTCGGAGATCTAGACGATGTATTTGCTTCCATTTGTTTCTGTTGATCATTTTCTGACAGCAAATGTTATTCATTATTAGTCTTTTTCTTGGATTCGGTCATAACAGTTTAATTTAAATGATTCCTTCCTTCCTTCCTTCCTTCCTTCCTTCCTCCCTCCCTTCCTACTTTCCTTCCTTCTTCCATCCCCCATTCTTCCTTCCTTCTGTCCTCCTTTCCTTCCTCCCTTCCTTATTTCCTCTGTCCTTCTTTCCTCTCTCCCTCCTACCTTCCTTCCTTCTTTCTTTCCTTCCCTCCGTCCTTCCTTCCTTTCCTTCCTCCCTCCCTTCTTTCCTTTCCTCCCTTCCTTCATCCCTACTTTCCTTCCCTCCTTCCTTCCTTCCCCCCTACTTTCTTTCCTTCCTTCTTTTCCTTCCTTTTCTCCTTTCCTTCCTTCTTCCTTCCCTCCTCCCTTCCTTCCTTCCTTGACTCGAGGACAACAGGAGGGTTAAAAGTGTTAAATTGGACAGAATTAAGGCATCATCATCATCATCATCATCATCATCATATCATGTGGCTCTTTAACTGCTCATTTAAATTTAATTAAAGGTATTTATTCATTCATGCATTCATACTTTTAAATCCTTTATATTAATCATAGGGAACATTTTTATTTCTTCACATATGACTCTAACTCATAATTATAGCTAATCAAAAACACTACAGGCGAACACAGACTACATACATATGGACACCACAGTCTTCTGTAACTAGAGAGTTTTATATTGAGCTGCAGGTCAGCATGTTTCAGCAGGTCAAAGGTCGACACTTACAGGTCAGGAGTGAAGAAGGAGGATGGATGACTTCACTTTCACAATAAAAGCCTTATTAGGTTTGAGCCTGCAGCCTGGTTACAGTAGTCAGTGAACGACTAAATGGTCTCAACTGGGAAGAGAGACTTAAACCTCCTGTTGTCCTCAGGTCAAGGAAGGAAGGAAGGAACTAAGGAAAGATATAAGGACGAAAAGAGGAAGGAATTTAGGAGAGAAGGAAGGAAGGAAGGAACTAAGGAAAGGAGTAAGGACAAAAAGAGGAAGGAATATGGGAGAGAAGGAAAGAAGGAAGGAAGGAACTAAGGAAAGGAGTAAGGACGAAAAGAAGAAGGAATTTAGGGGAGAAGGAAGGGAGGAAGGAAAGGAGGAAGGAAGGAAGGAAAGAAAGGAGCAAGGAAAGGAGGAAGGAAGCAAGGAAGGATGGACGGAAGGAAGCAAGGAAGGATGGAAGGAGGAGGGAGTTAAGAAAGAGGGGAGGAGGGGAAGAAGGAAGGTTTTTCCCCTTACTGCGTCCTGTGAGCAGAGTTTTGGCCCTTTGGCTTTCGGTGTTGAAGAAAGTAGTTCCGGCTAGTTTCTGGGGTCACAAAGATAAAGAGTTTTGCTTTAAAAAACAATATCCGTTCAAAAGAGTAATACATTTACATCACAAAATCATTGTCTGTATAAAAGTCAGACCTCACAATCACCTGGCACTATTTTCCCTCCCTTCGTATCACTGCGCCCTGTCACCTGTTGACAGCTGGGCACCTTTCCATCAGCTGTTTCACGGTGTTTACTTGTTCGGATACGCAAGAGAGCTACCATGAGAACTAGAGAGGGGTAAATATATTATTAGACAAGAAAATATATAATGCAGGAGCTGGTACGCATTTTTTTTTTCAAAGCAAAACGCTTTATCTTTGTGATTACAGAAACTAGCTGGAACTACTTTTTTCAACACCAAAAGTGTGCCAGAACTTTACTCACAGGACGCAGTGGAGGGAAAACCACTGCTGATACACAACACTGATGATGAGGATGTCAGTCATACAACTTCATGTCAAAAAACCTGAACTATCCCTTTAAGGGTTCTACAGTATTAACTCTGAGCCACCTGTTAGAGGAAGTAAGTGAAAAACAACGTCTGTGTGGAAATGATGATGATTTGTACTGTTTTCCTCTCTGAAGTGACTCAGGCCTGCAGAAAGGAAGTGATGCAAGTTTAAAATGTTGTTGCTTGTCTTTCTTTATAGTCAGCTGATCCACTCTGAAAAAAAAAAAGTAAATTATCACAGAGAGAGACTGGATGATTTGTTATATTATTCAGATGATAGTAGGCTGATTTTGGAACTGTCTTTAAGCAATGGTTCAGCATAATTTCGACCTAGCTAGCATCATATGCACCATGAGGTCTATCTAATATAAAATAGTGGAGTTAGCTTAGCACAGGCGCTAACAGGACCACCAGTGTATCTGGTAAATGACCCCACTAATAATGCCTGGACTGTTATCAAACTTCTACAGTAGTACAAATAGGCTCTTTACTCATAAATCCATGCATTGAACAGTTTGTAAGTACACCAGGAGTTTATTAAAATAACACTTACCTGATGGCTTTTACTCTGCTGCTAACTGCTAAAGCTCTAAACATCGTCGAAATCTCGCGCGATCTATGCGGGATCTCGCGCGACCACGCGGTATTTCAGTGATCGTGGGAGATGTTTATAGCATTAGCTTTAGCAACAGAGTAAAAGCCATCAGGTAAGTGTTATTTTAATAAACTCCTGGCTCCAAAACACTGATTCAGAGCTTGTATTGGATCGTAATCCTCTGGTGATGTAGTTATATTAAATGTTTGTTGTTAGCTAGTGGGAGCACGTAGAATGACCTATTGACATATCGTAGTCCCTGTAGTTTCATAGTGAGTAGTACTTCACTCTATCAAAAGTTCAATTGCAGTTTAATTTCTCCATATTTGTCATTTCCACTGTGTCATTAGTCATCGATGTCACCACTTCCTGCAACAACTGTAAAATCACATTTCTTTGTAATGTCACTGAAAGGTCGCGTCACATCAGAAAGTTTATATTCCTAGAAAACATAAATACTGTATCTAAGTACTCTGTAATACTGGGGTGATGCATCATTTTAAGAGAAATTCAATGTTTAAATGCCCAAAGGAATGAATCACATCTTCCATTTAACAGTGTTTCTATAAATAGTGAAAATGGTGAAAGTAGAGCAGCTACAAGAAGTTATGTTTAATTTTTGTTTAAAGATCATTTAGACATGGATACAGTCAGATATTTAAATTTAACTTGAGTCTCCAAAGTGTGTTTATAGTCTTTTACTTTCTTTCTTTCTTCATTAGAACCAGTTTGGGTTACTGAGTGAGGACATTTTTGGAAAGTGAGGACATCTGTTTAGTCTTCATTCCTTCAAAAGGCTTCTGGTATCAGAGTTAAGAAGATAATGAGAGAGAGAGAGAGAGAGTGTCTTTAGTGGTGGAAAATAAGTATATTTGTTCAAGTACTGTACACAAGTACCGTTTGAAGTACTTGTACTTTACTATAGTACAGTTAGAGGGACTTGTATTTTACTGCAGTACAGTTTGAGGTACTTGTACTTTACTGGTTGCTATGGTTGCGAGGGCTGGATCTCGAGGACATTGGTCAATCAACCTGTCAATCAGGACGTAGCCACGCCCTAATGCATACCCTGCTTTATCGTCACATATAAAATCAGGGAGGCCAAAATGTCCCAAATGAACATCATACTGCATTGAAGAAGGCTTTAAACTAGCGATTGAGACCATAAACACATTTTGAAAACGTTTACTGAGGTTAGAAATCAAGTGAGAAGTTGGTGAATTCTCCATTGACTTGTATAGAGACGGTCGCCCCCTGGTGGCCTTTTGATAGAATGCAGCTCTAAGTTACTTCCTGGTTGGCCTCATTTCAGAGGACCAGAACTCCCCGCCTGATCAGAACTTTGTTGTTTCTTCTTTCCTCTCCCACTAATCATCTCAGCAGCCCTCACATTTATCTGCTGACCCTTTGGAGGGGACCCACCCCTAGGTTTGGAACCACTGGACTATAAACTAAGTGTATGCAAAGTAGTTCTATGTACTTTTACTAAAATAATAGATCTGATAATAGATGTTCCACTGGGGTATTTATTTTGTCCTTTAGTGATATAAATATACTCAGCTGAATGTTGCCATTTAAAAATAACATTTTATTTTCTTGGAAAGTGCCGTTGGACCTCATCGCTGCTCTCTGTCAACTTCTATCAGCTGGTGGAGGAAACAAATAAACACACATTGGTCACATGTCGATATGGTACATGGAGGCCATGTGGAGGAACACTGTGTCTCTGTTTGATCTGCTCTGACCCTCTGAATGTAAACCAGTCACAGGAAATGACCTATTTTTTTTTAAACAGAGCTCTTTCACCTGATTTACTTCAGATTGTTCTGTGGTATTTATTTGATGGTTCAGGCTTTATAGGGTTAAACAGGGCCGTGTGATGTTGATGAAGCACACAGAGGGAATTTATTTATCCTGAGTAATGACTTGGATCAGTTTGAAATCCATTGCTGCTGAGTTTTATTTTTAAAGATGTACAGCAGGTCTGGTTCCCTTGGCGCTGAGGTTATCATTCCTGACCAGAACACAGTGAAATAGTTTAAGGTCAATGTCAGTCTAGACTTTATTTTGTCACGATGTTTGTGTGTGAACGTCCACCTCCTTCTACCCATCAGCCCTTGCTGCTGCTTTAAGGTCATTTCTCCATGTTTACTGGAGGCTTTGTTGTCAACCCATTCTTTAATATCATTTCTTTTTCTTTTTTATCCTTTTTTCACATTTTTGGGCCAAACAAGCCTAGTGTAAACTATATCAACAATAATATATTATATGATACTATACTATAATATATGATACTATACTATACTATACTATATGATACTATACTATAATATATGATACTATACTATAAAATATGATACTATACTATACTATATGATACTATACTATAATATATGATACTATAATATACTATATGATACTATAATATACTATATGATACTATAATGTAATATATGATACTATAATATACTATATGATACTATACTATAATATATGATACTATAATATACTATATGATACTATACTATAATATATGATACTATAATATTCTATATGATACTCTATAATACGATACGATACTGTACTTCTTGCAATGTATTATAGGGGAGACGGGGGACAGTTGCAACAAGTCTTATTTCTCCAATCAGAAGCATGCTAGAGTGATGACACTCACACTGCACATGCTCAGTTCGACCCTCTGCTCTGCTCACCAAGAAGAGAGGCGGCCATATTGAACCTCTAGTCCTGCTTTTATCAAGAAAAGTTGTTTTGGAGGTATGAAAGTAGCTTTTCTCATGAGCTGTATTTTTGTCATCCTGTCCTGACTCCTGACCTTCTGTACGAGTGAATCCAAACTAGTTTGAATCATTGTTTTGTTGACTATTCAGTGACATGGTTAGCATGTGTCAATGTCAGTGTGGCTAGCTAGCACATGGTGTTCTGTCATGACCAGGCGGGGAGTTCCTGTCCTCTGAAAAGAAGCCAACCAGGAAGTAACTTAGAGCTGCATTCTATCAAAAGGCCACCAGGGGGCGACCGTCTCTATACAAGTCAATGAAGAATTCACCAACTTCTCACTTGATTTCTAACCTCAGTAAACGTTTTCAAAATGTGTTTATGGTCTCAATCGCTAGTTTAAAGCCTTCTTCAATGCAGTATGATGTTCATTTGGGACATTTTGGCCTCCCTGATTTTATATTTGACGATAAAGCAGGCTAGGTGGCTACGTTGTGATTGACAGGTTGATTGACCAATGTCCTTGAGATCCAGCCCTCACAACCAATCGCAGCCTCCCCGCTCCGCCGTTGGTCCCGCCCATACGTCCGTCCATGGCTCCGCCTCATGCCCATATAAGTAGAATCTGTGTTTTTATTTTTCCCAGCATGCACCTGAAATTTTCAAGATGGCGCTGCCTAGATTAGAAACTATTGGCTTCCGAGCAGCAGTCCACAAACCAATGGGTGACGTCACGGATGTTACGTCCATTTCTTTTATACAGTCTATGGTCATGACTGATAGCATGCTAAGTTGGCTAGCCATATCAAAACAGACCACAGAACAGTATGTCTGAAGATTTTGAGTTCAAAATAGGCACAATTCATGTATTTCATTGTGCATACGCTCATGATGAACAGAACTGATGCAATTATATTATAAGACAATGAGAGACTAACGCTGTTGTTGAGCAAAAACGAGAAATGATTGTTCTATGTGTGGTGCTATGGGACAAACTAGCCACATACAGGTTCCCGTGGAAACAGGAGAAAAGTCCATTTGTTGTTGAGTTGAGTCACTAACAGAGCGGTTCCCTTCAATATTTTAGAACGAGCCTCAGATATTGTAAGAGATGAGGGCAAATCAGTCAGGACAGTAGCCAAGGCCTTCGACATATGCCACACCACATTACTCAGGTTCCACAAAGAAACAGAGACTTGCAAGCGGGACATCAAATAAGATCCCGCTTGCAGGGTACTGGACCAGCAAAAAAAGTATTATCAGAGGACCAAGCAAATTATTCCGTTCTTTATGTCTCTCACTGAAATATTGAGTTTTAATAGCTTCAGTAACATCTGCACATTGACACAAGGTAGGCCTATGATAAATATTACTAAATAAATATTAATTAATTAGTTAAGTTTAATGTGTTTTTTAATATGTTGCAACCGTCCCTGATTCGTGTCCCCCATGTATGGGGTCAGTTGCAACATCTGAATTTTTCTATTCAAATCAATATTGTGATTGATATGTTATATGTAAGCATCTTTAAATGGTTAATGGGTAATAAGCAGACATGTGTGAGTTTAATATGTAATGGTTTGGTGGGCCGAGTCCAAATAGTCTCTGAGTAACTGAGAGTAATAAGTAAAAAAGTGTTGCAACTGTCCCCAGTCTCCCCTAGTCTAATAAAGGCTCCAGCTTTTGACCACCTTAAACTGTTTTAGTAGCAATAAACTACAAATACAGTATATATTGTACAGTATATTCACATTAACCTTTTATTATAGCATCCATTCATATTCTACTAGACTGTCTCTACAGCTTCATCCTCTATTATATTCTAGTCATTTGGTAACATTTCCATCATTTCATTACATATTATAAATGTTATTCATTATCTTTATTTACGGATCTGATCTTTCTAATGTGCAGAAACTGAAGCTAAGCAGTGACTCTTATTAATAGTTGTTGTTGTTGTTGTTGTTCTCCCTGGTGTCTAGTTTGACTGTAAAGTATTTGAGTCTTGCAGAGTGTGAACCCTGTAGAGTGTGAACCCTGCAGAGTGTGAACCCTGAGTGTGAGCATGCCTGAGAGGGACAGCTTGTGTTTTACTGCAGGACATTTGGCTGAGAGGACGTTCACATGCAGGAAAACAAGTCACATGACCAAAGATACTAAACATACTGGACCCTGGTGGACCCTGGAGGACCCTGGTGGACCCTGGAGGACCCTGGAGGACCCTGGTGGAGCAGGTTTGATGGAGAGGAGGAGGAGGAAGAAGAAGAAGGAGAAGAGAGGATTAGCTGGAGTCAGAGTTGGAGTTCCTTCCTTCCTTCCTTCCTTCCTTCCTTCCTTCCTTCCTTCCTCTCTTCCTCCCTTCCTCCCTCCCTCCTTTCCTTCCTTCCTTCTTCTTTCCTTCCTTCCTCCCTCCCTCCTTTCCTTCTTTCCTTCCTCCTTCTTTCCTTCCTTCTTTCCTTCCTTCTTCTTTCCTTCCTTCCTTCCTTCCTTCCTTCCTCCCTCTTTTCCTTCCTTCTTCCTTCCTTCCTTCCTTCCTTCCACCCTCCTTTCCTTCCTTCTTCTTTCCTCCCTTCCTTTCCTCCCTTCCTTCCTCCCTAGAAGAAGAAGAGAGAGAAGATTAGCTGGAGTCAGACAGAGAGAGAACATTTTCGGAGCAGCACATGAGTCGGCTCAGGTTTTGTTTTCTGCTCTGAGATATTCAAAGTATTCATCAGGAATGTGTTTTGATGTTTTGAGTGAACTCTGAGTTATTCTGAGCCAGCTGAGGTTTAGATGTGTTTTTATCTACCTGCAGAAAAAAACTTCAATGATTTTTTCTAATTATGAAGAGATGCTGTGAATATGTCTGAACATGAGGATTTAAAGTATGTAGTAGGGAAGAAGGAAGAAGGAAGGAAGAAGGAGGAAGGAAGAAGGATGGAGGATGAAGGAAGAAAGAAGGAAGGAAGGAGGAGGAAGGAAGAAGGATGGAGGAGGAAGGAAGAAGGAAGGATGGAGGATGAAGGAAGGAAGAAGGATGGAGGATGAAGGAAGAAAGAAGGATGGAGGATGAAGGAAGGAAGAAGGATGGAGGATGAAGGAAGAAAGAAGGAAGGAAGGAGGAGGAAGGAAGAAGGATGGAGGATGAAGGAAGGAAGAAGGATGGAGGATGAAGGAAAAAAGAAGGAAGGAAGGAAGGAGGAGGAAGGAAGGAAGAAGGATGGAGGATGAAGGAAGGAAGAAGGATGGAGGATGAAGGAAGGAAGAAGGATGGAGGATGAAGGAAGGAAGCAGGATGGAGGATGAAGGAAGGAAGAAGGATGGAGGATGAGGGAAGAAAGAAGGAAGGATGGAGGATGAAGGAAGGAAGAAGGATGGAGGATGAAGGAAGAAAGAAGGAAGGAAGGAGGAGGAAGGAAAAAGGATGGAGGATGAAGGAAGGAAGAAGGATGGAGGATGAAGGAAGAAGGAATGAAGGAAGGAGGGAAGAAGGAAGAAGGATGAAGGAAGGAAGAAGGATGGAGGATGAAGGAAGGAAGAAGGATGGAGGATGAACGAAGGAAGAAGGATGGAGGATGAAGGAAGGAAGAAGGATGGAGGATGCAGGAAGAAAGAAGGAAGGAAGGAGGAGGAAGGAAAAAGGATGGAGGATGAAGGAAGGAAGAAGGATGGAGGATGAAGGAAGAAGGAATGAAGGAAGGAGGGAAGAAGGAAGAAGGATGAAGGAAGGAAGAAGGATGGAGGATGAAGGAAGGAAGAAGGATGGAGGATGAAGGAAGAAAGAAGGAAGGAAGAAGGATGGAGGATGAAGGAAGGAAGAAGGATGGAGGATGAAGGAAGAAAGAAGGAAGGAAGGAAGGAGGAGGAAGGAAGAAGGATGGAGGATGAAGGAAGGAAGAAGGATGGAGGATGAAGGAAGAAAGAAGGAAGGAAGGAAGGAGGAGGAAGGAAGAAGGATGGAGGATGAAGGAAGAAAGAAGGATGGAGGATGAAGGAAGGAAGAAGGATGGAGGATGAAGGAAGAAAGAAGGATGGAGGATGAAGGAAGGAGGAGGAAGGAAGAAGGATGGAGGATGAAGGAAGGAAGAAGGATGGAGGATGAAGGAAGGAAGAAGGATGGAGGATGAAGGAAGAAAGAAGGAAGGAAGGAGGAGGAAGGAGGAAGGAAGAAGGATGGAGGATGAAGGAAGGAAGAAGGATGGAGGATGAAGGAAGAAAGAAGGAAGGAAGGAGGAGGAAGGAAGAAGGATGGAGGATGAAGGAAGGAAGAAGGATGGAGGATGAAGGAAGAAAGAAGGAAGGAAGGAAGGAGGAGGGAAGAAGGAAGGAAGGATGCAGGATGAAGGAAAGAAGGAAGAAGAACAAAGGAAGTAGGATGTAGGATGAAGGAAGAAAGAAGAAGGAAGGAAGGAAGGAGGAGGAAGGAAGAAGGATGGAGGATGAAGGAAGAAAGAAGGAAGGAAGGAGGAGGAAGGAAGAAGGATGGAGGAGGAAGGAGGGAAGAAGGATGGAGGATGAAGGAAGGAAGAAGGATGGAGGATGAAGGAAGAAAGAAGGAAGGAAGGAAGGAGGGGGAAGGAAGAAGGATGGAGGAGGAAGGAAGAAGGAAGGAAGGAAGGAAGGAAGGAGGGAAGAAGGAAGTAGGATGCAGGATGAAGGAAGAAAGAAGGAAGGAAGGAAGGAGGAGGAAGGAAAAAGGATGGAGGAGGAAGGAAGGAAGAAGGATGGAGGATGAAGGAAGAAAGAAGGAAGGAAGGAGGAGGAAGGAAGAAGGATGGAGGAGGAAGGAAGAAGGAAGGAAGGAGGGAAGAGGAAGGAAGAAGGAAGGAGGATGAAGGAAGAAAGAAGGATGGAGGATGAAGGAAGGAGGAGGAAGGAAGAAGGATGGAGGATGAAGGAAGGAAGAAGGATGGAGGATGAAGGAAGGAAGAAGGATGGAGGATGAAGGAAGAAGAAGGAAGGAAGGAGGAGGAAGGAGGAAGGAAGAAGGATGGAGGATGAAGGAAGGAAGAAGGATGGAGGATGAAGGAAGAAAGAAGGAAGGAAGGAGGAGGAAGGAAGAAGGATGGAGGATGAAGGAAGGAAGAAGGATGGAGGATGATGGAAGAAAGAAGGAAGGAAGGAAGGAGGAGGGAAGAAGGAAGGAAGGATGCAGGATGAAGGAAAGAAGGAAGAAGAACAAAGGAAGTAGGATGTAGGATGAAGGAAGAAAGAAGAAGGAAGGAAGGAAGGAGGAGGAAGGAAGAAGGATGGAGGATGAAGGAAGAAAGAAGGAAGGAAGGAGGAGGAAGGAAGAAGGATGGAGGAGGAAGGAAGAAAGAAGGAAGGAAGGAGGAGGAAGGAAGAAGGATGGAGGAGGAAGGAAGAAGGAAGGATGGAGGATGAAGGAAGGAAGAAGGATGGAGGATGAAGGAAGAAAGAAGGATGGAGGATGAAGGAAGGAGGAGGAAGGAGAAGGATGGAGGATGAAAGAAGGTAGAAGAACAAGGAAGTAGGATGTAGGATGAAGGAAGAAGAAGAAGGAAGGAAGGAAGGAGGAGGAAGGAAGAAGGATGGAGGATGAGGATGAAGAAGGATGGAGGATGAAGGAAGGAAGAAGGATGGAGGATGAAGGAAGAAAGAAGGAAGGAAGGAGGAGGAAGGAAGAAGGATGGAGGAGGAAGGAAGATGGAAGGATGGAGGATGAAGGATGGAAGAAGGATGGAGGATGTAGGAAGATGAAGGATGGAGGATGAAGGAAGGAGGAGGAAGGATGAGGATGGTGGATGGAAGGAAGGAGAGAGGGATGGAGGATGAAGGAAGGAAGAGGATGGAGGATGAAGAAGAAAGAAGGAAGGAAGGAGGAGGAAGGAGGAAGGAAGAAGGATGGAGGATGAAGGATGGTAGAAGGTTGGAGGATGAAGGAAGAATGAAGGATGGAAGGTGGAGGAAGGATGAAGGATGGAGGATGAAGGAAGGAAGAAGGATG
>NC_070591.1:3804606-3813636 GCF_027409825.1 Scomber japonicus | reverse complement strand
ACGAAAAAACAGTCAAAAATATATAAAATGTACAAATTTAAAAATACAGTAAATAAAAATAAATACAAATTAACTGAGACAAAAATAAAAAAATAAATTAAAATAAAAAATTAATAAAATTAACAAAAAAAATGATAGTAAAAGTAAAAATAAAAAAAACTCAAAAATAAATAAATAAAATAATAATAATAATACATACAATAAATTAATTAATTAATAAAATACAATAAATTAACAATAAATAAATTAAATCCTCAGATCAACTCTTTTCATTCCAGCTTGTTTAGCTCATTTAATCAACGTTGGAAGTTTTTTTGCTTCTTTTATTTATTTGTTTGTTACATCTCCAACTTCTTTTTTCTTTTCTTCCTTCCCTCCTTCCCTCCTTCCCAACCAGAGCACCAGAGCAGCTTCATATAAAAGCTTCTACTCAGACAAAGCGACCACATCAGGAATCCTTTCATGTTTATTATATTCATTATAATCATCAGAGCTCTGCAGCGGTCGCTCCGTCCCTCCAGACACAACTCTAATGTTTGGGGGGGGGCTGTAGTATTTGGGTAATGTGCAGACAGGCCCCCACCCCCTCCTCTGCCCCCCCCCTTATTTTAGACCACAGGAGAGAAAGAGATATTATAATGTAGCTTTTAGGCTGTAAATCTGCACACTGAACAAATATATACTAACTAAATATGTAATGTAAAACAGACTCTTCCTTCCTTCCTCCCTTCCTCCTTTCCTTCCTTATTTCCTCCTTCCTCCTTTCCTTCCTTATTTCCTCCCTCCCTCCTTTCCTTCCTTCTTCCTCCCTTCCTCCTTTCCTTCTTTCCTGCCTTCTTCCTTTCCTTCTTTCCTGCCTTCTTCCTTTCCTTCCTTATTTACTTCCTCCCTCCTTTCCTTCCTTCTGTCCTTCCTTCCTTCCTTCCTTCCATCCTTCTGTCCTTCTTCTTTCCTTTCTTCCTTCATTCCTTCATTGCTTCCTTCCTTCCTTCCCTCTGCCCTTCCTTCCCTCCATCTGTCCTTCCTTTCCCTCAGTCCCTCTCTTTCCTTCCTTCCTTCCGTCCTTCTGTCCTTCCTTCCCTCCTTCCTTCCTTCCTTCAATCCCTCTGTCCTTCCTTCCCTCCTTCCTTCCTTCCTTCAATCCCTCTGTCCTTCCCTCCATCTGTCCTTCCTTCCTTCCTTCCTCCTTCTCTTTCTTTCCTGCCCTCTACCTTCCTTCCTTCCTTCCTTCTTTCCTCTGTCCTTCCTCTCCTACCTCCCTACCTCCCTTCCTTCTTTTCTTTTCTTTTCTTTTCTTTTCTTTCCTTTCCTCCCTTCTTTCAACAAACCCAAACTCTGCAGAAATACACTTTATACATCCGTCTGGTTTTCCTTTTTTATCTTTTATCTTTTTATCTTTTTATCTTTTCAGTTTTTTATTATTTTTTCTGAACAAAGACCAAAAAACATTTTAACCTCAAACAGCTGAAGCACATGTTTTGGGTTTCTTTTTGTTTCTTTTCCTCCTCTCTTTCTTCCTTCCTCTCTTCCTTCCTTCTTCTTTCTCCCTTCCTTCCTTCTTTCTCCTTCCTGTTCCTTCTTCCTTCCTTTCTTCATTCCTTCATTCCTTCTTTCTCCCTCCTTTCCTTCCTTCCTTCCTTCCTTCCTTCCTTCCCTTCCTTCCTTCCTTTCTCCCTCCTTTCCTCCTTCCTTCCGTCCTTCCTTCCTCCCTCCCCCATTCTTTCTTTCCTGCCCCCTACCTTCCTTCCTTCTTTCTCCCTTCCTTCCTTCCTTCTTTCTCCCTCCTTTCCTTCCTTCTTTCTCCTTCCTTTCCTTCCTTCCTTCATTCCTTCATTCCTTCTTTCTCCCTCCTTTCCCTTCCTTCCTTCCTTCCTTCCTTCTTTCTCCCTCCTTTCCTTCCTTCCTTCCGTCCTTCCTTCCTCCCTCCCCCATTCTTTCTTTCCTGACCCCTACCTTCCTTCCTTCTTTCTCCTTCCTTTCCTTCCTTCCTTCATTCCTTCTTTCTCCCTCCTTTCCTTCCTTCCTTCCTTCCTTCCTTCCTTCTTTCTCCCTCCTTTCCTTCCTTCCTTCCGTCCTTCCTTCCTCCCTCCCCCATTCTTTCTTTCCTGCCCCCTACCTTCCTTCCTTCTTTCTCCCTTCCTTCCTTCTTTCTCCCTCCTTTCCTTCCTTCTTTCTCCTTCCTTTCCTTCCTTCCTTCATTCCTTCATTCCTTCTTTCTCCCTCCTTTCCTTCCTTCCTTCCTTCCTTCCTTCTTTCTCCCTCCTTTCCTTCCTTCCTTCCGTCCTTCCTTCCTCCCTCCCCCATTCTTTCTTTCCTGCCCCCTACCTTCCTTCCTTCTTTCTCCCTTCCTTCCTTCTTTCTCCCTCCTTTCCTTCCTTCTTTCTCCTTCCTTTCCTTCCTTCCTTCATTCCTTCATTCCTTCTTTCTCCCTCCTTTCCTTCCTTCCTTCTTTCTCCTCCTTTCCTTCCTTCCGTCCTTCCTTCCTCCCTCCCCCATTCTTTCTTTCCTGCCCCCTACCTTCCTTCCTTCTTTCTCCCTTCCTTCCTTCCTTCTTTCTCCCTCCTTTCCTTCCTTCTTTCTCCTTTCTTTCCTTCCTTCCTTCATTCCTTCATTCCTTCTTTCTCCCTCCTTTCCTTCCTTCCTTCCTTCCTTCCTTCCTTCCTTCCTTCCTTCCTTCTTTCTCTCTCCTTTCCTTCCTTCCTTCCGTCCTTCCTTCCTCCCTCCCCCATTCTTTCTTTCCTGCCCCCTACCTTCCTTCCTTCTTTCTCCCTTCCTTCCTTCTTTCTCCCTCCTTTTCTTCCTACTTTCTCCTTCCTTTCCTTCCTTCCTTCATTCCTTCATTCCTTCTTTCTCCCTCCTTTCCTTCCTTCCTTCCTTCCTTCCTGCTTTCTCCCTTCCCTAAATCTTTTCAGTTTTTATTATTTTTTCTGAACAAAGACCGAAAAACATTTTACCTCAAACAGCTGAAGCACATGTTTGGGTTTCTCTCTCTGAGCTTGTTTGAGCAGGAAATGGAGCCTATTTAGTCTGACACTTACAGAACGGTAATTACACCACAAGTACACACATCGAGTTAGAAAGTGTGCTCAGTGAAGACGAGGAGGAAGAAAATGATTGTCAGATGGGAAGCTGCTCCACACCGCCGCGTTACGTAACTTTAAAATGTTTGTATGTTTCCTTTAACCCTTTATAGGACACTCATTGAAAGGAGGGGAGGAAGGAAGGAAGAAAGGAAGGGAAGGAAGGAGGGAAGGGAAGGAAGGAAGGAAGGACGGAGGAAAGAAAGAGAGAAGGAGGGAGGGAGGAAGGGAAGAAAGAAGGAAGGAAGGAAGGAAGAAGAAAGGGGGATGGAGGAAGGAAAGAAGGAAGGGAGGAGAGAAGGAGGGAGGGAGGAAGAATAGATGCAAGGAAGGAAGGAAGGACAGAGGAAGGAAAGAAGAAAGGGAGGAGAGAAAGAGGGAGGGAGGAAGGACAGATGGAAGGAAGGAAAGGAAGGAAGGATGGAGGAAATAAGGAACGAGGGAGGGAGAAAGGAAAAGAGGAAGGGAAGAAAGAAGGCAGGGAGGAAAGAAAGGAAGAAGGGAAGGAAGGAAGGACAGAGGAAAGAAGAAAGGAAGGTAGGGGGAGGAAAGAAAGAGAAGGAGGGAGGGAGGAAGGGAAGAAAGAAGGAAGGAAGGAAGGAAGAAGAAAGGGGGATGGAGGAAGGAAAGAAGGAAGGGAGGGAGGAAGAATAGATGCAAGGAAGGAAAGAAAGAAGGAAGGGAGGAGAGAAAGAGGGAGGGAGGAAGGACAGATGGAAGGAAGGAAGGAAGGAAGGACAGAGGAAGGAAAGAAGGAACGAGGGAGGGAGAAAGGAAAAGAGGAAGGGAAGAAAGAAGGGAGGAAGGAAAGGAAGGAGGGAAGGAAGGAAGGAAGGAAGGACGGACGGAGGAAAGAAGAAAGGAAGGTAGGGGGGAGGAAAGAAAGAGAGAAGGAGGGAGGGAAGGGAAGAAAGAAGGAAGGAAGGAAGGAGGGAAAGGAAGGAAGGGAAGGAAGGAGGGAAGGGAGGGAGGGAGGGAGGGAAGGAAGGAAGGTAGGGGGGAGGAAAGAAGAAAGGAAGGTAGGGGGGAGGAAAGAAAGAGAGAAGGAGGGAGGAGGAAGGGAAGAAAGAAGGAAGGAAGGAAGAAGAAAGGGGGATGGAGGAAGGAAAGAAGGAAGGGAGGAGAGAAGGAGGGAGGGAGGAAGAATAGATGCAAGGAAGGAAGGAAAGGAAGGACAGAGGAAGGAAAGAAGGAAGGGAGGAATGACAGATGGAAGGAAGGAAGGACGGAGGAAAATAGGAACGAGGGAGGGGGGAGGAAAGAAAGAGAGAAGGAGGGAGGAAGGGAAGAAAGAAGGAAGGAAGGAAGGAAGAAGAAAGGGGGATGGAGGAAGGAAAGAAGGACGGAGGAAATAAGGAACGAGGGAGGGAGAAAGGAAAAGAGGAAGGGAGGAAGGAAAGGAAGGAAGGAAGGATATTTTGGGATATTTACAGAAGTTACCGTCTGATATGGACTCTCACACAGCCGCGTTCTTCAGGCAGGAAGTAAGGAAAGAAGGAACAGTTAAAACATGATCTTTTTATTAGCTTAGTGTGTTCGCCTGAAGCCAAACAGCTGCTATTGATCATCTTAATGATTTATTAATATTAGTATTATTTTAATATAGCGAGGGAGGGAGGGAGGAAGGAAGGAAAGGAGGGAGGAGGGAAGGAAGGAAGGAAGGATTATTTTAATATAGAGCACAAATGAGCTGCACACAATGTTCCAGAGTCAGTTTCATCTGGTAGAAAAGAGAGAGTCGCAACTTTTCAGGTATTTGTGAAATGTACTTCCAGGCCTGTGTGTGTGTGTGTGTGTGTGTGTGTGTATGTGTGTGTGTGTGTGTGTGTATACTGTGTGTGTGTGTGTGTATACTGTGTGTGTGTGTGTGTGTGTGTGTGTGTATATACAGAGTGTGTGTGTGTGTGTGTGTGTGTGTAAATAGAGAGCGATCCAGCACTTTAGCCAGCCTTACTTACTAGCCAGCTGGGAACTGTCAAAAGGTTATATAACCTAATAGCTGCCTGTTCCTCGCCAGGTTATTGTGTGTGTGTGTGTGTGTCTCTGTGTGTGTGTGTGTGTGTGTGTGTGTGTCTCTGTGTGTGTGTGTGTGTGTGTGTGGTAGAGGGCAGAAACGGTGAGTGTGCTTGGAAGGAAAAGTCAGATGGAGAGAACGAGATAGAGGGAAGAAAGGAGGAAGGGTGGGAAATGTGTCTGTTAGTGTGTGTGTGTGCGTATGTGTGTGTGTGTGTGCCTGTCTGTGTGTGAGTGTATGTATGTGTGTCTGTTAGTGTGTATGTGTGTGTGCATGTCTGTGTGTGTGCATGTCTGTGTGTGTCTGTTAGTGTGTGCGTGTGTGCATGTGTAAATGTGTGTGTCTGTGTCTGTTAATGTGTGTGTGTGTGCGCATGTCTGTGTGTGTGTGCGCGCGCATGTGTGTGTGTGTGTGCATGTGTCTCTGTTAATGTGTGTGTGTGTGTGTCTCTGTTAATGTGTGTGTGCATGTGTCTCTGTTAATGTGTGTGTGCATGCATGTGTCTCTGTTAGTGTGTATGCATGTCTGTGTGTGTGTGTGTGTGTGTGTGTGTGTGTGTGTGTGTGTGTGTGTGTGTGTGTGTGTGTGTGTGCGCGCTCTTGGGTGTTCCATGCGTGCTCCACATGTGTGCTCGAGCTAAGAGCTACTTTATCAATCTCTCTCTCCCTCGTTCCTGTTTAGTCGTCATGGCAGCGTTGCGTCACTATGGCGATGGAGGTGGGATGAGTTTTTGTTTGGGGGGGGGGGGGGCAGGGGGGTGTAAGAGAAAGAAAGACAGACAGAGAGAGGGGAAAACACAGAGAGAGAGAGAGAGAGAGAGAGAGAGAGAGAGAGAGAGAGAGAGAGAGAGAGAGAGAGAGAGAGAGGGGTAAATGAAAAGCAGAGACTGAAACGTAAGATGGAAAGTATAAACAGATGTAAACAAAGAGGAACAAACAGACAGAAAGGGAAGAGGAGAAGAGAGAGGAAGAAGAGAAGAACAGACAGAAAGAGAGAGGAAGAGAAGGAGAGAGAGAGAGAGGAAGAGAAGGAGAGAAGAAGAGAGAGGGAGAGAAGAAGAGAGAGAGAGGAAGAGAAGAAGAGAGAGAAAGAGAAGAAGAGAGGCGAAGAGAAGAGAAAGAAGAGAAGGAGAAGAGGAAGAGAAGAAGAGAGAGAGGGAGAGAAGAAGAAGAAGAGAGGAAGAGAGGAGAAGAGGAAGAGAAGAAGAGAGAGAGGGAGAGAAGAAGAAGAAGAGAGGAAGAGAGGAGAAGAGAAGAAGAGAGGAAGAGAAGAAGAATAAAGGAAGAAGGGAGAAGAGAGGAGGAAGAGAAGAAGAGAGAAGAAGAAGAAGAGAGAAGAGGAAGAAGAGAAGAAGAGAAGAAGAAGAGAGAGGAACGGACAGATATAAAGAGATGAGACAGAGGAATGGTCTGATTAACTAGTTCCTCTCCTATCAGTGGTGGAAACACCTCAAATACAAGACCTGTCACCATAATTAAGCTTATTGGGTGAAGGAAAGGAAAGAAGGACAGAGGAAAGAAGAAAGGGTGGGAGGAAAGGAAAGGAAAGGAAGGAAGGGAGGAAGGAAAGGAAAGGAAAAGACATAGGAAAGAAGGTAGGGGGGAGGAAAGAAAGAGAGAAGGAGGGAGGGAGGAAAGAAGGAAGGAAAGAAAGAGGGAGGAAGGAATGGAAGGAAGGGAGATGGAGGAAGGGAGGAATGAAGGGAGGAAAGGAAGGAAGGAGAAGAGGGAAGGAAGAGTAAAGGAAAGAAGGACGAAAGGAAGGGAGGGAGGGAGGAAGGAAGGGAGAAAAGGAAAGATGGAAGGGACGAAAGAAAAGAAAGGAAGGAAAGGAAAGAAGGAAGGGAGGAAGAAAAGGAAGGACAGAGGAAAGAAGGAAGGGAGGGAGGAATGATGGAAGGAAAGAAGGGAGAGAGGAAGGGAGGAAGGGAGGAAGGTAGGGGGGACGAAAGAGAGAGAAGGAGGAAGGAAGGAAGGAAGGGAGGAAGGGAGGGGGGAGGAAAGAAGGAAGGGAGGAAGGAAAGGAAGGAAGGGAGGAAAGGAAAGAAGGAAGGGACGAAAGGAAAGAAGGAAGGAATGGAGGGAAGGGAGGAGAGGAAAGGAAGGAAGGGAGGAAAGGAAAGAAGGAAGGGACGAAAGGAAAGAAGGAAGGAATGGAGGGAATGGAGGAAGGAGGAGAGAAGGAACAGTTAAAACAGGAAGTGTAATGATTTAAAGAATCCTTGAAGTGTACAAACCTCTCAGCTATAAAGTATAAGTGTGTTAGAGGGAGTGAAGAGACTCAGGAGGATATTTGGGGTTTTCTAGAAATGTCTGGAACCATTTTTATATGTTTGGGGCGAGTGTGTGATGCTCAAAAAAAAAAGAAAAAGAAAAGAAAAAGAAAGAAGAAGAAGAAGAAGGGATTTTATGAGTTAAATAGTTCATATACACATAAATCAATTTTAAATTTACGAGCATCACAGCAGCCAAATATTTTCCTCCTGCTGCAGTTTAACAGCAGCTGAGGTCGTCACGGCAACCAGAATTAGACGGTCCACCTTAAATGGTTGATCCACCTTAACCCCCCGTGTCGTCCTCCCGGGTCAAATTGACCCCGTCTCTTTTGACTGTTCCTTCCTTCCTTCCTTCCTTCCTCCCTCTTTCTTTAATTTTTCCTTCCTTCTTCCCCTCCTCCCCTCTTTCTTTGCTCTCTCCTCCTTCCTTCCTTCCTTCCTTCCTCCTTTTCTTCCTCCCTCCCTCCTTACTCCTTTCCGTCCTTCATTCCTTGCTTCCTTCCTTCCATCCTCCTTTACTTCCTCCCTTCCTTCCTTCTTTCCTTCCTCCTTTCCTTCCTCCCTCTTTACTCCTTTCTTTTCCTTCCTTCCTTCCTCCTTTCCTTCCTCCCTCCTTACTCCTTTCTTTCCTTCCTTCCTTCCTTCCTTCCTTCCTTCCTTCCTTCCTTCATTTCTTGCTTCATTCCTTCCTTCCATCCATCCTCCTTCACTTCCTCCCTTTCTCTCCTAAATTCCTTCCTCTTTTCATCCTTACTCCTTTCCTTTTCTTCCTTCCTTCCTTCCTTCCTTCCTTCCTTTCCTCCCTCTTTACTCCTTTCCTTCCTTCATTCCTGCTTCCTTCCTTCCTTCCATCCTCCTTTACTTCTTCCCTTCCTTCTCTCCTAAATTCCTTCCTCTTTTCATCCTTACTCCTTTCCTTCCTTCCTTCCTTGCTTCCTTCCTTCCCTCCCTCCCTCCTTACTCCTTGACCTGAGGACAACAGGAGGGTTAAATGGTTGATCCACCTTAACCCTCCTGTGTCGTCCTCCCGGGTCAAATTGACCCCATCTCTTCTGACTGTTCCTTCTTTCCTTCCTTCCTTCCTTCCTTCTTTCTTTAATTTTTCCTTCGTTCTTCCCCTCCTCCCCTCTTTCTTTGCTCTCTCCTCCTTCCTTCCTTCCTTCCTTCCTCCTTTCCTTCCTCCTTCCTCCTTTCTTTCCTTCCTTCCTTCCTCCCTTCCTTCCTTCCTCCTTTCCTTCCTCCTTACTCCTTTCTTTCCTTCCTTCCTTCCTTCCTTCCTTCCTTCCTCCTTTACTTCCTCCCTTCCTTCTCTCCTTACTTCCTTCCTCTTTTCCTCATTAATCCTTTCCTTCCTCCCTCCTTACTCCTTTCTTTCCTTCCTTCCTTCCTTCCTTCCTTCCTTCATTCCTTGCTTCCTTCCTTCCATCCATCCTCCTTCACTTCCTCCCTTCTTTCTCTCCTAAATTCCTTCCTCTTTTCATCCTTACTCCTTTCTTTTTCTTCCTTCCTTCCTTCCTTCCTTCCTTCCTTCCTTCCTTCCCTCCTTACTCCTTTCCTTCCTTCATTCCTTGCTTCCTTCCTTCCTTCATCCTCCTTTACTTCCTCCCTTCCTTTTCTCCTAAATTCCTTCCTCTTTTCATCCTTACTCCTTTCCTTTCCTT
>NC_070591.1:3784606-3799606 GCF_027409825.1 Scomber japonicus | reverse complement strand
CTTATATTGAAATTTAAATTAGCAGCGTTATGAAGGCAGTACAGTATAAAAAGTGCAATTTAAAAAAGACAAGATTGAAAGTAAATGAGTATGCAATGTCAAAAAGTGGTGCAAAAAGTATCTAACATAAGCAGAAGCAGCTCAAGTCTTATTTTTATCTGCATGAATGACAAGAAACAGGCTGCAACATGTAATAAATCCATTATACAGAGCAGAGAGCAGCATACAGCACAATGAACAGTGTGATCAAAGCAGAACAACAACATGCAAATTTAAAAAAGACAAGAAATAAAAGTTATAGTAAACTGCAGAGTAAGTGCCCCCCCCCCTCCCCTTCATGCTCAGCCATTTCAGAGACAGTCCATCCATTGTTCATTACCAGTGCTGATGATTGCTATTATATATTAAAGTTCATTCTGTCTCAGTCCAGTCTATTAGAGAGAGAGAGAGAGAGAGAGAGAGAGAGAGTGCGTGGCAGCTTCTCTTTCAGTGCATAGTGTGATAATAAGGTGATAATTATATTTTATTACATGTTATATCTGACAGAAGTAGATACTGCCAAAGGTTGAGGGGTCTTTTAATTTGAAGTTATTAAACTGCAAACAGCTGCTGACGTGTTTCTGCAGAGACTGAAAGTTCACATCGAGCTTCAGCTGGAAAGAAGGTGAAGACAAACCCTAAAAAATGTTGTCACTTTACAGAAATAAAAGGGGGCGGTGGGGGGGGGTTAGGGTTGGGGGGGGGGCACAGTGTCTGACACACAGATACAATGAGCCTGTAAAACATGAGCAGAGTCTCAGAGCAGCGCTGAGAGAAAAGATCCTGATCTGTCGCCTGAGAAACCCGATCCACCAAAAACCCTCCTCACTGTGAAGGTCGAAAACTCTGGTCCCCACTAGGACACATATACACGTACACGTACACACACACACACACACACACACACACACACATACCAGGCTGCTAAAACTGGCCCACTGGTTGCATAACAGCAGGGTATCTGATATGAGGCCTGAGTTTGGCGTCAGAGCCGGCACTCTGGTGACTCCGGACAAGCTCCATTCATTCATTCATTCATTCATTTATTCATTCATTCATCATTCATTCATCCATCCATCCATTCATTCATGCATGCTTTCATTCATGCATTTATTAATTCATGCATTTATTCATTCATCCATCCATTCATTCATTCATGCATTCATCCATTCATTCATTCATGCATGCATTCATCCATTCATGCATGCATTCATCCATTCATTCATTCATGCATGCATTCATCCATTCATGCATTCATCCATCCATCCATTCATTCATGCATGCTTTCATTCATGCATTTATTAATTCATGCATTTATTCATTCATCCATCCATTCATTCATTCATTCATGCATGCATTCATCCATTCATTCATTCATGCATGCATTCATCCATTCATGCATTCATTCATTCATTCATTCATGCATTCATTCATCCATTCATGCATTCATTCATTCATGCATTCATTCATCCATCCATTCATTCATTCATCCATCCATTCATTCATTCATTCATGCATGCATTCATCCATTCATTCATTCATGCATTCATTCATCCATCCATTCATTCATTCATTCATTAATGCATTCATTCATCCATCCATTCATTCATTCATTCATTCATGCATTCATTCATCCTTTCATGCATGTGTGACACAGAGTGTTTTCTTAGACATTTATAGACAGTTGTACGTCACATTAAAAGGATGAAAATATTCAACCCCCATTTAAACACTAAAACTCTTTACAGTTAAGGACTAAAGAAAACAGTAACAGTCTTGCTGTGATTTTGGTATGATTTTGGTTGTGTTTTAGCGTTGTGAATGATTGCGGGACATGGTCAGCAGAGGGCGCTGTGGGTAGTAGGCTTCAGTGAAAGACATCTGCCAGTACTTGAACAAGACGTCAGACTGAGTACTACAGAAAAACACACATACCAGAAAGCTGATGTGTCATGTTTTACGTATTTCAGGTAAGACAAACAGAAATGATAAACAACATCGTGTAACGAAGCAGACTGTTAAAGCCTTAAAAACTGTATGATGTATAAATGTATGTAGGAAGAATAGAGACGGATGCGCAGAGTATAGGCTTGCTCGTTCCCGCTTCTCCGTCGGCTCCGTCTAGTTCATGATCTTAAAAACGTTGTGAAACTGTTGAAAATAAGTTTGAAGCAGATATCGGTTGTAAAGTTAGCTTCTGCTAAATTGTGTTGAAAGTGAAAATGGTTCTTTATTGTTGTTTATTGTTGTATGAATGAAAGCTAAGCACAAATGCTAAGTATAATAGTCCGCCCTCAGTGCGGCTGTGACTAATTGCTGGCCTATAGTACAGTACTGTAGGTGGGAATGAAGGCTAAGGCTAAGAGTGAAAGCCCGCTCTCAATGCGGCAGTGACTAATTGCTGGGCCATAACACAGTAATATATGTCAGTTCATCTTACAACAACGTGATGATATGGTTGTAATATTAATTTGTTCTCATGCTATGTGACTATTATCGTTATGTTAGTTGACTACTGATTTAAAGGTTGAACAAGTACATACATAACAGTAATAAGTTAAAGTGTTAAAAAGCTAATAAATAGATAATAAATAAGAATTAGTTCATTGAACATATTGTATAAAAAAGGGTGTTTAGCCTGTGAATTACATTCTTGTTATTGTAATACTCTGGATTTCTGTTGATATGTAGTGAAAGACATCTGCCAGTACTTGAACAAGACGTCAGACTGAGTACTACAGAAAAACACACATACCAGAAAGCTGATGTGTCATGTTTTATGTATTTCAGAATAAAAACTAATGTGCTACACCAAGAGCGACCACCCCGTCCTTCTGATAAGTGTAACACATGCATCATCCATCCATTCATCCATTCATTCATTCACTCATTCATTCACTAATTCATGCATTCATTCATTCATTCATTCATTCATTCATTCATTCATTCATTCATTCCTTTAACTAATCTGATTCTATGGTTTTGCTTCAGAAACACGGAGCTTCTTAAATGCATGAATATCTTGACTTCATTAATATTATATTTAATATTTAATAAAACTGGAATCTTGAGATCGTACTGATGGCTTCAGGAGGTTGATATTGAATAATGCATTCATTGATGTGATGGTGATATAATCATGCAGCACTCATTAGAGCCTCAGGAAGAGCTGCTGCTGCAGCTTCCAAAAACAAACCTGTTTATCACTTCTCATAAAAGCTGAGTCATATTTATAAAGCTGAATGAATGCATGAGTATTAAAGAAAAGAGGAAAGGGAGGAACAGGGCGGAAGAAAGTCACAGTTCCAGCAAGAAGTTTATTAATAGACCGATGAGTTTCAGCTTGTGGCGTTCATTAAGGTCATCATAAAATATGTTTAAATAAGCAGAAAAGGTGGAAAAGTGTAAAAAGAAATATACAGCAAAGGCTAATCCACCTCTTTGGGTATATGGGTCATGTGACTTCAGACCAATCATTGACCCAGACAGGCAGTATCCAATAAATAACAAGGGTAACTCCATTTCCTTCCTTCCTTCCTTTCCTCCCTCCTTTCCTCCTTCCTCCCTCCTTCTCTCCCTCCTTTCCTTCTTTCTTCCTCCCTTCCATCCTTCCGTCCTCCCTCCTTTCCTTCCTTCCTTCCTTCCTTCCTCCCTCCCTCCTTTCCTTCCTTCTTCCTTCCTTCCTCCCTCCCTCCCTCCCTCCCTCCCTTCCTTCCTTCCTCCCTCCTTTCCCTCCCTCCCTTCCTTCCTCCCTCCCTCCCTCCCTCCCTTCCTTCCTCCCTCCCTCCCTCCCTCCCTCCCTTCCTTCCTTCCTTCCTTCCTTCCTTCCTTCCTTCCTTCCTCCCTCCCTCCCTCCCTCCCTTCCTTCCTTCCTTCCTTCCTCCCTCCCTCCTTTCCCTCCCTCCCTTCCTTCCTCCCTCCTTTCCTTTCCTTCCTTTCTCCTTTCCCTCCATCCTTCAGACCAATCATTGACCCAGACAGGCAGAGAGGCAACAGGAGTATCCAGTAAATAACAGGGGTAACTCCATATTTGGTCAAATGAACCAGATTAATACAATTTAAATTCCATGTAAAGTAAGAATAAATATTTTAGTTCTGAGTTTGACATACCACAGAAAAGTGTGTTGTTAACCACCCTGCCAAATTTGAATGATTAGAAAAATCGCCAAATATATGAAATTAGGCTTCAGAGTTGTGTAAAAATCAACCTCTTTCTCTGCTCCCAAACGCTGAAGCCCCGCCCCCTACCAAGTGTCACCTGTCAATCAAAGTCACCACCTCTACCAGAAACATGGATGCTACGTCTGAGAGCTTTCTGCTGCTAGCTCAGCGGCTAACTCAGCTAACTGGCTAACTGTAGACTGTAGTAGTAGTAGTGTGTGCTGAATGTATTTATACCTCAACAGGTGTCCCTCCTCCCTTCCCTCCCTTCCATCCTTCCTTCCCTTCCTTTCCTTCCCCCCTTCCTATTTCCTCACTCACTCCTCTCTTTCTTTCCTCCCCCTACCTTCCTCACTTCCTTCTTTCCTTCCTTCCTCTTTTTCTCCTTTCTCCCTCCTTCCTTCTGTCTTTCCTTTCCCTCGCTTCCTTCCTTACTCCCTTGTTTCCTTCCTTCTCCCTCTTCCCTCCTTTCCTTCCTTCTTCCCTCCTCCCTCCTTTCCTTCCGTCCTCTCTTCCTTCCTTCCTTCTTCCCTCCACCCTTCAATCCTTCCTTCCTCTCTTCCTTCTCCCTCCTCCCTTCTATCCTTCCTTCCTCCCTCCCTCGTTTCCTTCCTTTCTTCCCTCCTCTCCTTCCTTGTTCCCTCCTCCCTTCCTTCCATCCTCCCTCCCTCCCTTCCTTCCATCCTTCCTCCCTCCCTCCCTTCCTTCCTTCCTTCCTCCCTCCCTCCTTTCCTTCCTTCTTCCCTCCTCCCTTCCATCCTTCCCTCCTCCCTCCCATCCTTCCTCCCTCCCTCCCTTAGAATAATTTTAACCGTTATATATCTTCGTGCGTTGGTCTCATTCTCCTGAAGTCGGTATATCAGGAACACATGGAGGATTGTTCATCACATCTGGAGTCAGGGATGAAGTGATGAGTGAAGGGTTGATGGTCAAAGGTTCAAACTGTAATAGCTTTTATTAAATTCCTTCAAAGTCCTTCTTCACTAGGAACACTACACATGGATGCAAACTGTAACTTCACTGGTTTGGTGTAGAGCAGGGATGTCAAACATGCGGCCCGTGGGCCAGATCCAGCCCGCCGAGGGGTCTGATCCGGCCCACTTTCCTTATTCCTCCCTTCCTTACATCTTCCCTTCCTTCCTTCCTGTCTTCTTCTTCTTCCTTCTTTCCTTCCTTCCTGTCTTATTTTCCTTCCTTCTTTCCTTCCTTCCTGTCTTATTTTCCTGCCTTCCTTCCTTCCTTCCTTTATTCCTTCCGTCTTTCATTCCTGTCTACTCTTCCTTCTCCTCCTTCTTTTCCTCCCTTTCTTCCTTCCATCTTTCCTGCCTGCCTTCCTTCCTTCCATCCTGCCTTCCTTCCTTCCATCCTGCCTTCCTTCCTTCCTTCCGTCTTTCATTCCAGTCTACTCTTCCTTCTCCTCCTTCTTTTCCTTCCTTTCTTCCTTCTATCTGTCCTTCCTTCCTTTCTTCCTTCTATCTGTCCTTCCTCCCTTTCTTCCTTCCTTCCTTCTTGTCTTATTTTTCTACCTTCCTTCCTTCCTTCCATCCTGCCTTCCTTCCTTCCTTCCTTCCTTCCTTTATTCCTTCCGTCTTTCATTCCTGTCTTTTTTTTCTACCTTCTTTCCATCCTGCCTTCCTTCCTTCCTTCCTTTATTCCTTCTGTCTTTCATTCCTGTCTACTCTTCCTTCTCCTCCTTCTTTTCCTCCCTTTCTTCCTTCCATCTTTCCTGCCTACCTTCCTTCCTTCCTTCCTTCCTTCCTTCCTTACTACCTTCCGTCTTTCATTCCTGTCTACTCTTCCTTCTCCTCCTTGTTTTCCTTCCTTTCTTCCTTCTATCTGTCCTTCCTCTCTTTCTTCCTTCCTTCCTTCCTCCCTTCCTTCCTTCCTTCCTTCCTTCCTTCCTTCCTTCCATCCTTCCTTCCTTCCTCCCTTCTGTCTTTCATTCCTGTCTACTCTTCCTTCTCCTCCTTGTTTTCCTTCCTTTCTTCCTTCTATCTGTCCTTCCTCTCTTTCTTCCTTCCTTCCTTCCTCCCTTCCTTCCTTCCTTCCTTCCTTCCTTCCTTCCTTCATTGGGAAGTATGTGGCCCTTAAATGAAAATGAGTTTGACCCCCCTGCAGTAGACGGAGGAGCATGAGGTGATATTTCCTGTCCGTCCCTGCAGAGAGTGAGAAGTATTTCCTGTTTGGTCGGTTTTTTGTGGTGTGTGTGTGTGTGTGTGTGTGTGTGTGTGTGTGTGTGTGTGTGTGTGTGTGTGTTTTTGCTGACTCAGCGTTGTGCTTGTCTGTGTCTACAGGAGCTGGCTCACGGTTTGGGAGAGCTGCTGAACTACGAGGGAAACGTAGAGGAAGACTTCTACCTCACCTTCCAGGTATCAGAGCTGCACTGAGTACAAAAACCACACACACATGCACACACACAATACACACACACAGACACACACACACACACACACACACAGGCACACGATACATACATATATATAAAACTATAAAAACCACACACACACAGATACACACACAGACACACACATATAGACACACACAATACACACACACACAATACACAGACACACACACACATATATAAAACTATAAAAACCACACACAATACACACAGACACACAATACACACACACAATAGACACACAGACACACACACTCACACACACACAGACACACAATACACAGACACACACAGACACACAATACACACACACACAGATACACACACATATAGACACACACACACACAGATACACAATACACACACACAGACACACACACTCACACACACACAGACACACAATACACAGACACACAATACACACATATATAAAACTATAAAAACCACACACACACAATACACACACAGATATACACATAGACACACACACAGACACACAATAGACACACAATAGACACACACACTCACACACACACACAATACACAGACACACACACACACACAATACACACATGCACACACACACACATATATATATATATAAAACTATAAAAACCACACACAGACACACAATACACACACACGTCATGATAAAAGTATGCAGGTTTCAAAGAGCTGACACACATGTATATAAAACCATAAAAACAACACACAGACACACACACACACCTACACACACACACACACCTACACACACACACACACTCACACACACACACCTACACACACACACACACACACACCCCTATCTCATGAAGATGTCACACAGCTGTGACTGCCGGCGCTGCTCAGTGAATTTAATAAACGGTAATTATAGATGTGAATCAGTTGTGATGATGATGTCATAATGAGTCGTATCATATTTAGTCAGTTTAACAGTTTAACAGTTTTACAGTAATCTGTGACATCATCATCCTCCTCCTACCAAACTCACGCTGTCATGTGATGAACGTCAAACATCAGCTTCCTGTTTTGTGTCATTAGTTACAGTTTCCTTCCCTCCTTCCTTCCTTCTTTCCTCCCTTCTTCCTTCCTTCCTTCCTCCCTCCTTTCCTTCCTTGTTCCTCCCTTCTTCCTTCCTTCCTTCCTCCCTCCTTTCCTTCCTTCTTCCTTCCCTTCCTCCCTCCTTCCTTCCTCCCTCTTTCCTTCCTTCTTCCTCCCCTCCTTCCTTCCTTCCTTCCTTCCTCCCTCCCTCCTTTCCTTCCTTCTGTCTTTCCTCCCGCCTACCTTCCTTTCTTCCTTCCCTTCCTCCCTCCTTCCTTCCTTCCTTCTTTCCTCTGTCCTCTCTTCCTTCTTTCCTTTCTTCCCTTCCTTCCTCTCCTTCCCTTCCTTCCTTCCCTCCTTCCCTTCCTTCTTTCCGTCCTTCCTTCCTTCCTTCCTCCCTTGCTTCTTTCCTCCGTCCTTCCTCCCTCCTACCTTCCTTCCTTCCTTCTTTCCTCTGTCCTCTCGTCCTTCTTTCCTTTCCTCCCTTCCTTCCTCCCTCCTTCATTTCCATCCTTCTTTCTTTCCTTCCCTCCTTCCTTGACAACAGGAGGGTTAATCAACGACATATTTTAAGACATATTTAATTAATAATTTATAGATTAATTTACTGCAAGTTGCATTAAAACTCATAAAGTTTCAACAAACTTCAGTAAATTCTCTCCTCACTTCTTCACACTGAGCTGTTTCACAGTCATGACATCAGCGTGTTTTACGAGCGGTCAGCGTGCGTAGTAACCGTAGTAACCAGAGATATAACGGCATACTTTATGGAGCAGCTGGAGTTATATATGAAGCGGTCGGGTATTATGTAAGAGTGTGTTTTGACTATTCCTTCTTTCCTTCCTTCCTTCCTTCCTTCCTTCCTCCCTCTTTCCCACCTTCCCTCCTTCCTTCCCTCCTTCCTTCCTTCCTTCCTTCCTTCCTTCTTTCTTTCCTTTCCTCCCTACCTTCCTTCCTCCCTCCTTTCCCTCCTTCCTTCCTTCTTTGCTCTGTCCTTTCTTCCTTTCCTTCCTCCCTTCCTTCCTTCGTTCCTTTCTTCCCTACCTTCCTCCCTCTTTTCCTTTCCTCCTTCCCTTCCTTCCTCCCTCCTTTCCCTCCTTCCCTTCCTTCCTCCCTCCTTTCCTTCTATCTTCCTTGCTCCCTTCCATCCTTCATTCCTTCTTTCCTCCCTACCTTCCTCCCTCCTTTCCCTCCTTCCTTCCTTCTTCCTCCCTTCCTTCTTTCCTTCCTCCCTACCTTCCTTTCTCCTTTCCTTCCCTTCCTCCCTCCTGCCTTCCTCCCTTCTTTTCCTCCTTCCTTCCTTCTTTGCTCCGTCCTTCCTTCCTTTCCTTCCTCCCTTCCTTCGTTCCTTTCCTCCTTTCTTCCTCCCTCCTTTCCTTCCTTCCTCCCTCCCTCCTTTCCTTCCTTCTGTTCTTCCTCTCTCCTACCTTCCTTCCTTCCTTCTTTCCTCTGTCCTCTCTTCCTTCTTTCCTTTCTTCCCTTCCTTCCTCTCTCCTTTCCTTCCTTCCTCGCTCCTTCCTTCCTCCCTCTTTCTCTCTGTCCTTCTTCCCTCCTTCCTTCCTTCCCTCCTTCCTTCCCTTCCTTCTTTCTTCCGTCCTTCCTTCCTTTCCTTCCTCCCTTCCTTCTTTCCTTTCCTCCCTTCCTTCTTCCCTCCCTTCCTCCCTCCCTCCTTTCCATCCTTCCTTTTTCCTTCCTTCCTTCCTTGACAACAAATCAATTAATCAAAGACATATTTAATTTATAATTTTAATTAAAACTCATAAAAGCCCCTACAATGTACAGTAAATTCTCTCCTCACTTCTTCACACTGAGCTGTTTCACAGTCATGACATCAGCGTGTTTTACGAGCGGTCGGCGTGCGTAGTAACCGTAGTAACCAGAGATATAACGGCATACTTTATGGAGCAGCTGGAGTTATATATGAAGCGGTCAGGTATTATGTAAGAGTGTGTGAGGGTGTTATTTTAACCCACACAGCTCACTGACTGACACACTGAGCTATAGGTTGGTCACAGTCACACCACTGTGCTGCAGACGAACCTGCTGACCTGCTGCACACTGGACTCCTCTCTTTCTCTCTTTTTCTGTACTTTTTAAAGCAAAATCCTCCCTTCTTTTTCTCTCTCTCTCTGTGTGTGAGTGTGTGTGTGTGTGTGTGTGTGTGTGTGTGTGTGCGTGTGTGTATTTGTTTATTGCTTTTCTGTATTTTTATCACACGTTACACAATTACACCCATTGAAATTTTGGTGAAGGGTGCATTCAGGAACATGACAGAAAAAGGGACTTTACAATATTGAATTAACAAAACAAATAGAGTTTATTTATATACTGAGAACAGATTGTTTAGCTTAACACCGACCAAGACATACAGTAAAAACCAGAGTTATTATTAGTAAAAATGTTTTAATCTAAATGTAGCTCACCTTTAAAATGAGTTTCCAGAACATTGGGGAAGAGAAAAAGTTTAATTTAAAGCTTGTTTCTGTCTGCTGCTGCTGATGTGTGACTATGAGGAGATGAACAGCAGGTGGCGCTAATTCTCCGGTTGGTGCCGTCAAATCATTTAGAGAAGAAGAGATTAAAAAGCTCAAACTGTGATTAAAATATGAAATTTCTGTACAGTTACTAATTTGTTTGGCTCTGTGGCGACGTTAAAGTCACATGATTCACACACGTCTGTTTAGGATTAAACATAGGGATGATCCATATTGACTTTTCTGCCGATATCCGATATCTAATATTCCCCAGCTATTGTAGAATTAACACATTATACCTAATTGTATTGTGAAGCTCAGCTGGATGCATCCAACATAAATGCAACATGGCTTTCTACATGTAAACACTGTCTGTGCAAAATAAGAGAACAACTTATACTTATATAACACAGATATAAGCCCCGTTTCTGGAAGCGAGACCTTTACAGGAAGTCCTCTCACTCGGTCCTCTCAGCTGTTGCATCTCCAGCTGAGTAGCACCAAGATAGGACGCATCGGACTCTGACGGTGACGTCACAGAGGCAACTCGCCCAAAACATAACAGAGAAAATAAAACGAGGAGGTAAACCTCGTTTCTGTTTGTGTGTCCGTGTACATGGCGGTGGACGCTACTTGTTAGCAACGGTTAGCAACGGTTAGCCATGGTTAGCCACGGTTAGCGATGGTTAGCTACAGTATCCACGGTTAGCTACAGTTAGCCACGGTTAGCCATGGTTAGCAACGGTTAGCCATGGTTAGCGACCCACGAGGTTAGCGTGTTGTTGTTGTTGTTTTACGTCATCAAGCGTGCGTCGGTAAACGTCCCATGCTGCGTTCATGCAGTCTCGGAAATGCTGAAGCCTACAGAACAAATATCAGTTATAAAAACCCGATACCGGTACTTCCTGATATTACATTTTTCAGTAAATATCGGCCATCCCTAGTTAAACATGTGAAAACTGTATAACATAATAAACACTCCCAACATTTGTGTCAGCCTTTCTCTAAGTTGAGTTAAGCTGAATGTGTAAATGTGTGTTTCTCTGTGCTGCAGGTGTTCCAGGAGGAGATGGGAATGATCAAATCCTTCAACCTGAAGCCTGGAGGAGACAAGATCCCCGTCACCAAGCAGAACAGGAAAGGTGAGTCTGCAGGTTTACAGTAAACAGTAAACAAGTAACTGCAGTACAGCGGGTTCACGTGTTTGGATCACCTGAGTTACCTGAAGTTACCTGAACGCATCATTCATTGTTTTATATAGCAGACTGCAGCAGGCCAAAGAGTTGAGGTGATGATGTTCTCAAATCAAGCCGAACATTATTTATAAAGCACCTTTCATACACGACATAATGAGCTTCATGCAAGACCATTTTCATATCCTTATCTTAAAGTTCTCTTAAATTTCTCTGCGTGAGGTTGAGCTGTACGACTACTCCACGTCAGATTCACCAAACGCTCGTATCGCTAATGAAACAGTCATAAATGAGCAGCGTAAACATGATAAATCCCACATAGAGGATAGTAGATTAGCTTAAATGATGCCCTTAAAATACCAGATAAGGTCAGCAGGCATCTGGCTTCATTCATAAAAAGTGACACTAAAAAACTTAGAAGAAGAACTTTATGAGCTCCGAGATTAAGTCCTGTTTTTAGAAATAGATGAACAGAAACACAGATTATTTAATAGTAATAAAGGAATTTAATAGCGAGGAGGGAAGAAGGGAGGAAGGAAGGAAGGAAGGGAGGGAGGGAGGGAGGAAAGGAAAGAAGGAAGGAAAGGAGGGAGGAAGGAAGGGAAGAAGAAGGAGGGAGGAAGGAAAGGAGGGAGGAAGAAGGAAGGAAGGAAAGGAGGGAGGAAGAAGGAAGGAAAGGAGGGAGGAAGGAAGAGAGGAAGAAGGAAGAAAAGGAGGAAGAAGGAAGAAAAGGAGGAAGGAAAGGAGGGAGGATAGAAGGGAGGAAAGGACAGGAAAGAAGGAAGGTAGGAGGGAGGTAGAAAGGGAAAGAGGAAGGAAGAAAAGAGGGACAGACTTAAGGAAGGACAGATGGAAGGAAGGAAGAAGGAAGGGAGGACAGACAGTAGGAAGGAAAGAATGAAGGACAGAAGGAAGGAAGGGAGAACGACATGAAACTTAAATTGCCAAATACTACTCGACTAATGTCGACATGATTACTGATCCTGAAGTTTCATTTATATATATTACAACTCTGAGTAACAAACAGAACTGAATCCATTATAGCTTTAATGCTGTGGAGACGAGGAAAACCCCAAATACGAGAAATAATGGTTGAAGTTCTCGTAAATCTCTCGTAGATGTAATTTTCTGTGCGTGTGAGCGTCTTCTTCCATAAACCTGCAACATAATCATAAACAGCTTTTTAACGGGGGGGGGGTCATACAGGAACATTTCTATAAACTAACACTGAGACATTGTTTACTGAGAAAATAAATATATGTAATGTTTGTAACTGTTTAAATTTAAATCCTCGTCCTGTGCCGGTTTATGAGAGGAACCTGGCTCCAAGCAGGAACCTGGCTCCAAGCAGGAACCTGGCTCCAAGCAGGAACCTGGCTCCAAGCAGGAACCTGGCTCCAAGCAGGAACCTGGCTCCAAGCAGAAACCCTTCTTTGTTCCTTTTTTTAAAGAGGATGAAGTGCAGAGAGCGGCGGAGGGCGTCGCCTTTGTTTGCCTTATTAAACCATATTTTCCACTCGGCAGCTACTGTTGCTCGGCTCACGCTCAGGGTCTAGGTTCAGGCTCCGGCTCCGGCTCCGGCTCCGGCTCCAGGTTCAGGGTCCAGCTCCCTGCCAGCTGGTCCCTGTGTGAGCGTTAAACACAGGAGCCAGGACTGGAGGGGTAAACGGGTAAAAGTGTGTAATGGAACTGTGTCTGTCTCTTTCAGAGTACGTTCAGCTCTACGTCGACTTCCTGCTGAATAAATCCATTTATAAGCAGTTTGCTGCCTTCTACCACGGCTTCCACAGTGTGTGTGCCTCTGATGCTCTCATGGTGAGTCCACTCTGTGTGTGTGTGTGTGTGTGTGTGTGTGTGTGTGTGTGTGTGTGTGTGTGTGTGTGTGTGACATTTGTTACATAAGTGATCAGTCAGTCCACCTTATTAGGCAAAGCAGCTTTATTTATTTATAATAGAGCATTTCGACTACTTTTCCTAAAGGCCGCTGAGAGACTCAAGCCCAGTTTCCACCGGGTCCGTCAGCGGCCGCGGTGACCGGAGCTGATAGGTGCCACTATAATCAATGATAACGTTTCCACCAGCCGCAGCGTCTCTATCAATCCGCAGCATTTCTATTTTTGACGGAGCCGCTACATAGCTACTGACACATGACATAAGCACAAACATCAAAGAAAATTACCAAAATTGAGCAAGTTAACAAAATCGGGCCGTTTTGTTGTGCTGCTACTACAGTAATAACGGTAGACTAGCTACTACAGTAATTATGGTAGACTAGCTACTACAGTAATTATGGTAGACTAGCTACTACAGTAATTATGGTAGACTAGCTACTACAGTAATTATGGTAGACTAGCTACTACAGTAATTATGGTAGACTAGCTACTACAGTAATAACGGTAGACTAGCTACTACAGTAATAACGGTAGACTAGCTACTACAGTAATTACGGTAGACTAGCTACTACAGTAATTATGGTAGACTAGCTACTACAGTAATTATGGTAGACTAGCTACTACAGTAATAACGGTAGACTAGCTACTACAGTAATAACGGTAGACTAGCTACTACAGTAATAACGGTAGACTAGCTACTACAGTAATAACGGTAGACTAGCTACTACAGTAATTATGGTAGACTAGCTACTACAGTAATAACGGTAGACTAGCTACTACAGTAATAACGGTAGGCTAGCTACTACAGTAATAACGGTAGACTAGCTACTACAGTAATAACGGTAGACTAGCTACTACAGTAATAACGGTAGACTAGCTACTACAGTAATAACGGTAGACTAGCTACTACAGTAATTATGGTAGACTAGCTACTACAGTAATAACGGTAGACTAGCTACTACAGTAATAACGGTAGACTAGCTACTACAGTAATAACGGTAGACTAGCTACTACAGTAATAACGGTAGACTAGCTACTACAGTAATAACGGTAGACTAGCTACTACAGTAATTACGGTAGACTAAAGGCACTCGTTCAGATTTGATTGGGCTGCCGTAATTACTGTATTAACAGTGCAACTTCATTTTAAAAGGCAGCTTTTTTTACTGCAGTTTATTTGAATGAAAACAACCAAAAAGGACTGACAAGCAGCTGATCCACAAACATATAAAAACCCTGATGTGATCCTACTGTAAGAATAAAGTGATGCTGATGATGATGGTGATGGTCAACAGAAAAAATCGGAGCTCTAACTAACTTCCCTTTACACACACACACACATACACACACACACACACAGACACACCTACACACACACACACACACACACACACACACACACACACACACACACACACACTCTTTCAGGTCAGTTTAAAGACAAACAGACGGAAACATGCGGAGAATAAATCATTTGTCACTTCCTGTGTAGCAAAACAGCAAGAGTAGAAACTTTCATATGTTGAGTCATTGTTGTGGTTTAGTAGAAAGAGAGAATAACACACACACACACACACACACACACACACACACACACACACACACACACCCCTCCTCCTCCTCTTCTTCATGGACACAAACGTTTGCCCAAAAATGGAGCTCGGGGCAGCGGATTGTGTTTGCCTTCCTTCTTTAATCAAATGTTAGCTCTCGCTGATAAAGAGGAGGAGGAGGAGGAGGAGGAGGAGGAGGAAGAGGGGGTGGGGGTGGAGGGTGGAGGGAGGGGGGGGGGT
>NC_070591.1:3777106-3779606 GCF_027409825.1 Scomber japonicus | reverse complement strand
CAGTTAAATGACGTTTTATCATGTTTTATGTCATGGTAATATTTATTATGTGTCATATTTACTGGTTATAATCTGACTCATCATTACTCTCTACAGCTCTCATTCATAAATACCCCATCAGTTAAAATACTAATATTACTCTTATAGAAAAAAGACATTTACAATCTCTACTTTATGATTCAGGAGTAAATGTAACTGATTATGATGAATACTATTATACTAATACTGATACTATTATAATGTTTCAGTGCTCATTTTTTATACTTAAAAAAAAATAGGTCAATTTTCTACATTTGCAAATATATAAAAATGTTTATCAGCTGCACAAAAATTTTAAAAAATGCATTATATTTCCTTTTTTCGTCTTTTACTGTGGGTCACAATAGGAAAAGCCGAGCTATAATAAATGTGTTTATGGTGTTTTTAACCCTCCTGTTGTCCTCAAGTCAAGGAAGGAAGGGAGGAAGAAAGAAGGAAAGGAGGAAGGGAGGAAGGAAGGAATAAGGAAGGAAAGGAGGGAGGGAGGGAGGAAGGGAAGTAGGGAGGGAGGAAGGAAAGGAGGGAGGGAGGGAGGGAGGAAGGAAGGGAGGAAGGAAAGGAGGGAGGGAGGAAGGAAGGATGGAGGGAGAGAGAGAGAGGGAGGAAGGATGGATGGAAGGGAGGGAGGGAGGAAGGATGGATGGAAGGGAGGGAGGAAGGAGGGAGGGAGGAAGGATGGAAGGGGGAGGGAGGGAGGAAGGATGGAGGGAGGAAGGAAAGGATAGAGGAAAGGAGGAAGGATGGAGGGAGAGAGAGAGAGAGAGAGAGAGAGAGAGAGAGAGAGAGAGAGGGGAAAGAAGGAAGGAAGGGAGGGAAGGAGGAAGGATAGACAGAAGGAAAGAAGGGCTGAATGAAGGAAAGGAGGGAGGGAGGAAGGAAGGATGGGGGATAGAAGGAAGGGAAGGAGGGAGGGGGGAGGAAGGAAAGGAGGTAGGAATAAGGAAGGAAAGGATAGAGGGAGGAAGGAAGGATGGGGAAAGAAGGAAGGAAGGTAGGAGGGAGAGAGGGAGGAAGGATGGAGGGAGGGAAGAAAGGAAGGACAGACAGAAGGAAAGATGGATGGAAGGTAGGAAGGAAGGAGGGAGGGAGGAATGATGGAAGGGAGGGAGGGAGGGAGGAAGGAAAGGAGGGAAAGAGGGAGGGAGGAAACAAGGAGGGAGGAAGAAAGGAAAGACAGACAGAAGGAAGGAAAAAAGGAAGGAAGGAAAGAAAAAACAGCAGCCTTGTTTTAGTTTTATGTATTAATTATTAATTTTGGTAGTTTCTCTTTTTTATGCTTTTATTTTCTCATTTATGAAACTGAAGCTTAAATCATAGTTGTGGGTCACGTGTGTAATATATAATGATGGTGTGTGTGTGTGTGTGTGTGTGTGTGTGTGTGTGTGTGTGTGTGTGTGTGTGTGTGTGTGTGTGTGTGTGTGTGTGTGTGTGTGTGTGTGTGTGTGTGTGATGCAGCTGCTGCGGCCGGAGGAAGTGGAGATGTTGGTGTGTGGCAGTCCTGAGCTCGACATGAACGCTCTGCAGAAAGCTGCTCAGTACGAAGGATACAACAAGAACGACTCCACCGTACGGTAAGAGCCCCCGCATGCTGCACTTCCTGTCTGATGAAACTGATCCACAGCGCTCTGCAGGAAGTAGACACACACACACACACACACACACACACACACTGAGTCACATCACCTCCCACTTCCTGTCCACACACTGACTTTATTCTGCTTATAAACACAGTGACTGATTATCAATAGGATTATCTGTTCTTCTCCTGTTAGACTTCTTGGACTTTCAAAATAAAAGTCCTTTATCAGTTTCTTCCATGATGACGATATCTAAATGCCAACATGTGTAATCTGTGTTTTGTTTTTTTTTACCAAAGAAAAACACAGATTACACACCAACTATCTACTTCCTCTTCTTCTGAGGAACAAAACCCTCATTTCTCCACCACTTCAAAGTAAATATATAACATTTAAATATATATAAATATAAACTTTAGAAAAAAACTGCTGTACCACATACGTACTCAAAGATGGCTAGTACACATTAAAGAGTATGACATCAGACATTTTCAATAAACTGTATTTTAAGGATGAATAATTTTCTGTTCTGCATTTTAAAAAGGTAGTTTATTTATTTATATATTCAAACAATTAAAGTAACAAAATAAAATACATATGACTGTTAATAAAATAAATAATAATCATTCAATATTCAGAAAGGATGTCAGATGAACATAAGGAACTTTTTTAAACTAACAATCAAATTAAAGCCAAACTAATGTTAAGGATGAATTATTTGCTGTTCTGCATTTAAAAAAGTTAGTTTATTTATTTATGTATTCAAACAATTAAAGTAACACAAATAAAATATATATGCAGAGAAATGTGATTTAAATTATTCAATATTAAAAAAGACTTTTGGAAAAATTCAGGAACTTTTCTATTCCTCCCATCCCTCCTTT
>NC_070591.1:3762106-3772106 GCF_027409825.1 Scomber japonicus | reverse complement strand
TCACCTGGGATGTGGTACTGCTCCTTGGCTGTTGCGAAAAAGAAAGAAAGAAAGAGAGAAAGAAAGACATGTCAATCAATCAAAAGGTCTGGAAGCTTCAAAGTAACACACACACACACACACACACACACACACACACACACACACACACAGCACACACACACACACACACACACAGTAATGCTAGCTATCTGTCCGCTACAACCACAACATGCCTTATACATATAAATGTCTCTCTGAGGTCGTGGATCAGACTGAAGAGGAAACAAAGCAAGTCATGAAGTCAAGCACTATGTTCATGGACTGTAAAGCAGTTGTTGTGTATTTTGGGGGGGGGGGGGGGTTTGTGGGTGGGGGGGGGTCAGACTTGAGCTCATGTCCTCCTGACGACAGCTACATAGAAACACCACATATCTTTATATATATATATATTTGCACATTTATTGTGTTGTTTCGACTCGGAGACAAAGAGAAAAGCATCTGGACTCAGACTCAGCTGAGAATCACAGATCCACCGTCGATCACATCAGCTGATTATTAAACCTCACAGTCCTCCAGAGACCTTGCATCTCCACATTCAAGTCAGCTTCCTTTTAAAAGTTTAACATATTACAGTTTAGTTCCCTCTCAGGTTTTTAGTATTAGTCTTATTAGCAGCTATTTGCAACCATCTACATTTAGTTCATTCCAATGTTGTGTCTCAAATCATTACCGACTGCTAAATGAACCCAATAAAGCTGCTGATGGTTTATATGTAACGTAGCGATGGTCACCATAGTTACAACATCCTCGGCTGCAATTTCCTGTTTGAAAAGCAGCCCCTCCCCTTCTGCTACAGAGCCAAAATGGCGACCGTTGAGGGTGAGAAGTGTCCATAGCTCCATACTCAACGTTTTGAGTGCAACCATCCTGGTACTCATAAGTCCTGTTTCCATTTAGGACGTTCTGGGTAATAGTTAGGAGGCAGGAACTTTACAGTAACGTCCTCCATTGCAGAGTAGGACCTTGATAGGACTCTGGAGGTGACGTAATCATTGTGCGACAGTTTTTGACCGAGGCGACGCTGATCCCGCTTTGAGTTTACCCAATCAGCCCCGAGTCAACTTCAAGCCCCACCCAGGAATTTTATTGCCCCTGTAAAAGTTCTTGTAGATTGTCCTTCAGGGTCGGTTCCTATGGAGACACACGGCAACGGTCACAGCCCCGTAAAAATTACCCCAAAGTTCCTGCAGTGGAAACGACCAACGACCAACGACCCTTTAGTGCACTGCATGTGGAACGCACTTATGCACTCAGAATATTAAGACGAGTAAGAACAAAAGAAGAGATCCCGTTAGCATCTGGTGGTCCCGTTAGCGCCTGTGCTAAGCCATTCGTTAGCTGATAGCGCTAACTCCACTAATTTGCCCCCAAGGGAGAAAAAAAAGGGGGCGCTAGGTCGAAATCATGCTGAACCATCACTTTAATCTCTTTAGTCTCCAGCTTTGTCTCCAAACTGTCCAACCTGAGCTCTCTCTAATCCCGTCCATCCTTCCTCACTTTCAGCTAAAATCTTAGCATCTTAGCATCTTCATCTCCAAACCACACAACACCGCCGGTCTTAGCTAACCATTCCACCTTAATAACCAAAATGAAACTGAATTGGTACGAGGTACAAGAACAAAAGTAATAAATAAAGGAGTCACAGCAATAAGCTAAAGCAGCAACAAGCGAAGGAAGGAAGAAGAGAAAGAAAACTGGAGATTCAAGCTTTCTGGAGGATCCGTTAATAATAATAATATCAGAGATGGGTCGGTTTTAAATATTTGACGTGTTTTGTGTGTAGAATCTATTTTTATGAAGTCTTGTTTTATCTTTTTTATTTTAATTTTTTTTTGCTTGGTTTGCAGCACACTGTCAGGATATAAAGCTTTGCTGGGAGAACAAATGCTATCGTCGTGTAATCATGAGATATAGATTGTCTTGTGATTAGTTTTTTTTTTTTTTTTTTTTTTTTTTTTGACATTGCCGCCTTTATTAAAGAAGAAGAAGAAGAAGAAAAAAAAGGCCGCAGCAGCAGAAATGAATCTAATGTTAAGTATGGTAACGTTGTGAACCAGAGATGTTGATTTAACAGCTCAGTACTTTTGTTCTTGGTGTCGTGTCGTATCGTAGCTGTCGAAGCTTAGCGTTAGATGTTTTGCTTTCAGTTGAGTGTTGATCATAAGACGAAGCAGGAACGGGAGGAAGAAGAAGAAGAAGAAGAAGAAGAAGAAGAAGAATCCCGGTTGAGTTAGTAGTTTATTTATGTTCTCAGATGTTTCAACGTGTTTTAACCTTTTTAGTCTGGACTCACATCAGCAGCTGATTCATGATGGAGACATGTTTCTACAGTAGATCCTTCCTTTCCTTTCCTTCCTCCTTGCCTTCTTTCCTCTCACCTTCTTTCCTCTGTCCTTCCTTCCTTCCTTCCTTTCCTTCCTCCTTGCCTTCTTTCCTCTGTCCTTCTTTCCTTCCTTTCCTTCCTCCCTGCCTTCTTTCCTCTGTCCTTCTTTCCTCCCTGCCATTTTTCCTTTCATCCTTCCTTCCTACCTTCCTCCCTTCCTCTGTCATCCTTCCTCCTTTCCTTCCTTCTTCCTCCCTTCCATCCTTCCTTCCTCCTTTCCTTCCGTCTTCCTTTCATCCTTCCATCTTTCCTTCCTTCTTCCTCCCTTTCATCCTTCCATCCTTCCTTTCCCTCCTCCCTTTCTCTGTCCTTCTTTCCTTCCTTCCTCCCTCCCCTCCTTTCCTTCCTTCTTCCTCCCTTCCATTTTTCCTTTCATCCTTCCATCCTTCCTTCCTCCCTTCCTTCCTCTGTCCTCCTTCCTCCCTTCCATCCTTCCTTCCTTCTTCCTCCCTTCCATTTTTCCTTCCATCTTTCCTTCCTTCTTCCTCCCTTTTATCCTTCCATCCTTCTTTCCTTCCTCCCTCCCTTCCTCTGTACTTCCATCCTTCCTTTCTTTCCTTTCCTCCCTTCCTTTCCTTTCCTCCCTTCCCTCCTCCCTTCCTTCCATCCATCCTTCTTTCCTTCCTCCCTCCCTTCCTCTGTCCTTCTTTCCTTCCTTCCTCCCTTCCTTCCTCCCTTCCTTCCTCCCTCCCTTCTTCCTCCCTTCCTTCCTTGACTCGAGGACAACAGGAGGGTTAAAAAGTCTTTTTTAAGCTTTTTCTTGTCGGACTTCATGACAATTTAAATCTTTGATTAATAATAAATAATTTATGGATTGGCAAAAACACTTTAAAGATAGTTTACAGTTCACAATAATCCTTAAAAGTTAAAGAAGCTCTTTCATTAAACTCTTAAATCAATCCGAGTCAGAGCTGTAACTAATCAGACAGCCACTAACTCTTCCTCTGCTGTAACTTTTATCCCCTCATGTCACTGCTGTCTCTCGTCCAGAGCCGAGCTGTTAAAATACAAAAAAAGACACAGACACACTCGGCACTGTCTCGTACACGGTTGCCATGGCGAGATATCTGAAGTCCCAAAGATGAAACTGGCAAAACACCAAGACCCGTTACCAAGCAGTAGTCGAGCAGCTCAAGCAGCTCGTTTCTTTGGCCGACTTACATCACACAGATCTGGGTCATGCATTCAGTCGAGTCTACAGGAGGTGAAAAGGCTCCTTATACAACATCGGATCTTTCTTTTTGTCCACTACAGTTCCTCTCCAAGCATGAGAAGGATTTAACAAGTCGGACTCGTTGTGAAATCGAGCTGCTGACTGGACAAAAAAAAGGGAAAAACTGGGGGATGTTAAAACAGGAAGTCGTGTTTGGACAAATTTGGGATAATATGTCATAAAAAAGAAATCAATGTAAATGTTTAAGAAATGTTCTGATCTCACCCGAGGGTCTGTTTTATGTTGAACAGGACCAAACTGTGTCAGGTTATACAGTGGGGGATGGCAGCGTATATATATATATATATATATATATATTAAAAAAAATAAAAAAAGAGGACAAAAATCTGTTTGAAAATAGTTCAAAACAGATTAAAAAAACATGATTGTTGAGATGTAATTATTATTTTGTGAGATGTTTGTTTGAACTGACTGAAAAAGTAGAGAGGGAACTCCTTCTTTGTTCCTCATGTCTTTTTATTATTATTTTATTAATATTATTATTTAACAGTTTTATTCCTTCAGGTTGAGGTTGGTTCAGTATCTGTCCGTTAGCTCTGGTGGGGTCTTTGTGGTTTCTGTGCAGAGTGATCGATCGTGCATGACCCATTTTTTTTGTTTTTTGAGGTTTTTTTGGAAATATATATAAAGCTTCTGTGTTGCCCAAGTCTTATATAACGTACTGTATGTACCGCAGTGTTTACACAAGTGTTTGCAGTAAAGGTTGAAAGAGGGCTCGTCCCCCTTTTTTTTTTTTTCCAAAATGTTATTTGCTGAGTCGGCGTGTTTGTTCTTTGCATCACATGAAGGTACATCAACCCAAGACATGTACTCACAGACTCTTCTTTAACCCTCCTGTTGTCCTCGAGTCAAGGAAGGGAGGGAGGGAGGAAGGAAGGAAAGAAGGAAGGAAGGAAAGGAGGGAGGAAGGAAAGAAGGAGGGGAGAAGGAAGGAAAGGAGGGAGGGAGGGAGGAAGGAAGGGAAGAAAGGAAAGAAGGAGGGGAAAAGGAAGGAAAGGAGGGAGGGAGGAAAGAAGGAAGGTGGGGGGAGGAAAGAAAGAGAAGCAAGGAGGGAGGAAGGAAAGGAAAGAAGGAAGGTGGGGGGAGGAAAGAAAGAGAGAAGGAGGGAGGGAGGATGGAAGGAAAGGAAAGAAGGGAGGAAGGAAGGTAGGGGGGAGGAAAGAAAGAGAGAAGGAGGGAGGGAGGACGGAAGGGAAGGAGGGAGGGCGGAGGAAATAAGGAACGAGGGAGGGAGAAAGGAAAAGAGGAAGGGAAGAAAGAAGGCAGGGAGGAAGGAAAGGAAGGAAGGAAGGAAGGATATTTTGGGATATTTACAGAAGTTACCAAATATAATTATTTGCCCAATAAAGGGTTAACTTTCATTAAGTCGAACGTCTGTTTTTCCACTTCATGAATAATCAGGTCAGGTGTATCGCTGCTATTTTAGCAGATGGTAGCCTTATTTTTAACTTCCTGTCGCTGCACTAAGCTAACATGTCTCTGTTGTCTGATCAAACACACACAGATAAAAATAAACTGAAATCAATCTTTAATCCAGAAAGACCAGAAACAAGCAGACGGTCTATAAAGAGGTGAAGATAACAGGATTAACCATTTATACCCTTACTGCTGTAATGTGCTGCTCAACACTGATCTTATCACAGAGGTGCTTTCGGCTGTCGTGTCTCTTTAAATCATTGAAGCTTTGGTAGAGGCGTTCTGTAGGTAGACTCACACATTTACCATAAAACCACATGTGAACAGATTACTGACGAACTGCTGCCTCGAGTCTGGTAAGAAGACAGAAACAGACACACACATTAACCAGATCGGTATCAGTGTGATTGCAGATATCTGTGTTTGTGTGTGTGTGTGTGTGTGTTTGTTTTTCTATCCTGGTGGGGACCGCAACCTGACCGACTCCTGGTCCCCACAGGTATGAGCAACAGCCTAGTGCCTTTTTTTTAAAAGAAAATAAAAAGGGTTTATGTGAGTTATTGATATTTCAAGTCATTTTGTTGTTAAAAAAACAATTGAGATGAATTTAGGAGTTAAAGTTACATCTCTAGACCCTTTAGAAACGGTGGAACCCACAGGACATCACCCAGTCAGGGGTCCCCATGAGGTAGAAAAACAAGTATGTGTATGTGTGTGTGTTTTTCTGTCCTGGTGGGGACCGCAACCTGACCGACTCCTGGTCTCCACGGGTATGAGCGTTGGAATAGATAGCAAACAGCCTCCTGATAGGCCTGGTGCAGTTTTTTTGAAAAAAGAAAAAAAAAAGGTCCCCACAGGGTTGGTTTTCCTGACTTTGTGTGAACCCCAGAGGTCACACACGGTACTGCAGTGTACAAATTTCCCCGGTAGCTTCGTATTAGCATATTAGCTTAGCGATTATCCCCCTGGCTAAGTGTATTATTAGATGCAGTGTTAATGGTTAGGGTTTCACTCCAACATTTGTTCAAATACTGGGTATGAATTGTACTGTGGCTAATAGACGTTAGCATTACGGGTCCCAACGAGGGGGGGCAAAATTCAGGTTTCAAATTCATGTGAGAGTTATTGATATTTCAAGTCATTTCTTTGTTCAAAAACAATTAAGATGAATTTAGGAGTTAAAATTACGTCCCTAGACCCTTTAGAAAGGCTGGAACCCATAGGACCTCACCGAGTCAGGGGTCCCCACGAGGTAGTAAAAACAGGTATGTGTGTGTGCGTGTGTGTGTTCGTTTTTCTATCCTGGTGGGGACCGTAACCTAACCGACTCCTGGTCCCCACGGTAGGAGCATTGGAATCAATAGCAAACAGCCTAGTGCTTTTTTTTAAAAGAAAAAAAAAGGGTTTATGTGAGAGGAGTTAAAATTACATCTCTAGACCCTTTAGAAAGGCTGGAACCCACAGGACCTCACCCAGTCAGGGGTCCCCACGAGGTAGTAAAAACAGGTATGTATGTGTGTGTGTGTGTGTGTGTTGGTTTTTAAAGTGCCGTCACAAGAAGTCAGAGAGCTGAAATGCCAAATTAAGATTGAAGCGATGTGGAAAATACGTCATGAACAGTTTTTCCACCACTAGAACTGACCTGAGTTTGTATTGTTCAGGTCAGGTTATAGTCGTCCCTCCTTCGTAGCTCAGCAGGTTTGAGCAGGTCTTTATAAACGTGGGTGATCCAGTCCAGTTTATAAAGAGAATACTTGGATATAAAGTCATATATACAAACTTCAGACAGAGTTTAGGACTGCCAGGATTTGAAGTGGATATAAACAAGCTTGACTAAACATTCAGCAGGTCACCGTCGCTGCTCTGACATTTAAACCAACATCCAGACTCTAAATCACCGTAGTCACAACAATTTGATTTATTGTTTTATTAAATGCTATATTTCACTTTATGCTGCTACTCTGCTGCTACTCTGCTGCTACGTGCCTGATGTACTGATGCTCTGTGATGACGTCATTGCAATGATTTTTTTCTATTGAATTGCTGCTATTTATTCATTTTTCATTCTTTTATATATCTATTTATTCTTTTAATCTTTCCTTTCAGCCACACAAGGCAAAGCAACTTTATTTATATTATATATAATAATATTTCTCTATAATAGAGAAAATAAGATGAAATAAATAATGTAAAAAAAATGAGAAAAAATTAAATAAATAATAATAAAAAATAAAATAATAATAAAAAATAATAAAAATAATGATAAAAAATAAAAAATACTAAAAATAATAATAAAAATAAAAATAATTAAAAAATAATAAAAATAATTTAAAAAATAATAAATAATAATAATAATAACAAAAAATAAAAAATAATAAAAAATAATAATAATAACAAAAAATAAAAAATAATAACAAAAAATAAAAAATAATAAAAAATAATAATAATAATAAGAGAGAATAAGAGAAAATAGTTTATTAAAAGTTTAAAGAGTAAAGGAAGTGCAACATTACTGCTGTTGGTAGCTGTGAGTTTTTACACCTTTAACACACAAACACACACTTTTATTCCCAAACACCAATTAATCATCTTCTTTTATCCTTTCTTTTATTTTTCTGTCCATCCGTCCGTCTGTGTGTGTGTGTGTGTGTGTGTGTGTGTGTGTGTCTGTGTGTGTGTGTGTGTGTCCTACTTTAAACAGTCGGGGGACGAAGCATCTTATCATTTAATAAACAAACAGAAATATGTAGGCCATGGCCGGCAGCGCTTTGTCACTCAGTAACTCACCAACAGGACACCATTATCTTTTCTTTCTTTTCTTTTTTTTCTTCCTTTCTTTAATAGGGGAGCGCAGACTCAGCAACATCCAACCCTATTAATTTAAAGTAGACAATAGTGGCGAGTGTTAGTTGGTCCTTTCATTAGTCTGGCTTTAAAAAAAATACATCTCATCAAGTTTAATATAGTTCATCCTCTTATTGATCTGTTAGGGTTATATTTTGGGGGTGTGTAAGGGGGGGGGGGGCAGGGGGGGCGGGCTTGGTCAAAGTCAAAGTCTGCTTCTTGTTTTTGTGTGTTTTTGGACATTTTCCAAACTTAGGTTAACACAATAAAATACTCTGTTCATGCACTATTTGTGTCAGGTCTAATTTTTCACAATAAAAGCACAATTACCATTTTAGACTCCTTCGATCAATATATAATCTATAATAACTGATCAACTATTTATTATATATAAAAGCAAAATTTAAGATCTATCTTTTTAAATCTGATTTTCAATTGAACTTTATTCATCTGTCTTTTATTTTTACATTTTAAAATATTTTACTTTTATGTGGGGGGAGGGGGGCGGGCTTGGTCAAAGTCAAAGTCTGCTTCTTTGAGAGGGAGGGAGGAAGGAAAGGAAGGAGGGAGGAAGGGAGGAAGGAAGGAAGGAAAGGGGGGAGAGAGGAAGAAGGAAGGAGAAAGGGAGGAAGGAAGGAAGGAGGGAGGGAAGGAAGGAAAGAGGGAGGAAGGTTTGAGGGAGGAAGGAAAGGGGGGAGGAAGGAGGAAGGACAGAAAGGAGGGAGGAAGAAGGAAGGAAGGACAGGAGGGGGGGGGGGGGCTTGGTCAAAGTCAAAGTCTGCTTCTTGTTTTTGTGTGTTTTTGGACATTTTCCAAACTTAGGTTAAGACAATAAAATACTCTGTCCATGCACTATTTGTGTCAGGTCTCATTTTTCACAATAAAAGCACAATTACCATTTTAAACTCCTTCGATCAATATAGAATCTATAATCACTGATCAACTATTTATTATATGTAAAAGCAAAATTTAAGATCTACCTTTTTAAATCTGACTTTTATTTTTATGGTTTTGAATTTTCCAGATTTAGATTAAGACAATAAAATACTCTACTGTAATTTTTCACAATAAAAAGCACAATTACAACTTTAAACTCCTTTAATTGGTGATCAATATAGAATCTATAATCACTGATCAACTATTTATTATATATAAAAGCAAATTTAAGATCTACCTTTTTAAATCTGACTTTCAATTGAACTTTATTCATCTGTCTTTTATTTTTACATTTTAAAATATTTTACTTTTATGTGGGGGGAGGGGGGGGGCGGGCTTGGTCAAAGTCAAAGTCTGCTTCTTTGAGAGGGAGGGAGGAAGGAAAGGAAGAAGGGAGGAAGGGAGGAAGGAAGGAAGGAAAGGGGGGAGAGAGGAAGAAGGAAGGCGAGGAAGGAGAAAGGGAGGAAGGAGGAAGGAAGGAAGGAAAGAGGGAGGAAGGTTGAGGGAGGAAGGAAAGGGGGGAGGAAGGAGGAAGGACAGAAAGGAGGGAGGAAGAAGGAAAGAAGGACAGGAGGTCAAAGTCAAAGTCTGCTTCTTGTTTTTGTGTGTTTTTGGAGATTTTCCAGACTTAGGTTAAGACAATAAAATACTCTGCCCATGCACTATTTGTGTCAGGTCTCATTTTTCACAATAAAAGCACAATTACCATTTTAAACCCCTTTCGATCAATATAGAATCTATAATCACTGATCAAATATTTATTATTACATATAAAAGCAAATTCAAGATCTACCTTTTTAAATCTGACTTTTATTTTTATGATTTTGAATTTTCCAGATTTAGATTAAGACAATAAATTACTCTACTCTAATTTTTCACAATAAAAGCATATTACAACTTTAAACTCCTTTAAATCTGGCTTTCAATTGAACTTTATTCATCTGTCTTTTATTTTTATGATTTAGTATATTTTACTTTTATGTGTGTGTGTGTGTGGGGGGGGGGGGGGGGGGGGGGGGCGGGCTTGGTCAAAGTCAAAGTCTGCTTCTTGTTTTTGTGTGTTTTTGGAGATTTTCCAAACTTAGGTTAAGACAATAAAATACTCTGCCCATGCACTATTTGTCTCAGGTCTCATTTTTCACATA
>NC_070591.1:3718892-3761606 GCF_027409825.1 Scomber japonicus | reverse complement strand
TCTCTCTCTCTCTCTCTCTCTCTCTCTCTACTCCTCTTCCTCTCTCTCCTCTCCTCACCTCTCTCTCCCCTCCTCTTTTTCTCTCTCACCTCTCCTCTCCTTCTCCTCCTCCTCTCTTCTCCTCCTCTCTCTCCCTCTCTCTCTCTCTCTCTCTCTCTCTCCCTCTCTCACTACGCAGCTCTACTTATATTTCCTTCCCCTCTCTCTCTCTCTCTCTCTCTCTTCTCTCTCTCTCTCTCTCTCTCTCTCTCCCTCTCTCTCTCTCCCTCTCTCTCTCTCTCTCTCTCTCTCTCTCTCTCTCTCCTCTCACTACGCAGCTCTACTTATATTTCCTTCCTTCCTCTCTCTCTCTCTCTCTCTCTACTCCTCTTCCTCTCTCTCTCTCCTCACCTCTCCTCTCCCCTCCTCTTTTTCTCTCTCACCTCTCCTCTCCTTCTTCCTCCTCCTCTCTTTCTCCTCCTCTCTCTCCCTCTCTCTCTCTCTCTCTCTCTCTCTCTCCCCTCTCTCACTACGCAGCTCTACTTATATTTCCTTCCTCTCTCTCTCTCTCTCTCTCTCTCTCTCTCTCTCTCTCTCTCTCTCTCTCTCTTTCTCCGTCGTCCTTCATCACTCTCCTATTACCTCCTCCTCCTCCTCCTCCCTCCTCCTCCTCCTCCTCATCCAGCTGATCATGCTTTCCTAGCGGTGGACCCCAGCGTGGTGGTTTGGCGTTACAGCTGCACACGTCCTGCAGCTCGACAGGAATAGCTGCCGTTCATACTGAAACGTGACATAACTCAAAGGGTCAAACTCATTTTCATTCTCTTGTGGGCTGGATCATTAAAAACATGGTAGGTAGGAAGGAAGGAAGGAAGGAAGGAGGGAAGGAAGGAAAGAAGGAGGGAGGAAGGAAAGAAGGAAGGAAAGAAGGAGGAAGAACAGAAGAAAGGAAAGGAAGGACAGAAGGAACAAAGGGAGGAAGTACAGAAGGAAGGAAGGAAGGAAGGAAGGATGGACGGAATGAAGGAAAGACAGAAGGAAGAATGGGAGAAAGGAAAGATGGAAGAGAGAGAAGGATGGAAGAGAAAGGGAGGAAGAACTGAAGGAAGGAATGATGGACAGACTGAAGGAAGAAAGGGATGAAGGAAAGATGGAAGGAAGGAGGGAAAGAAAATAGGGAAGAAAGGGAGGAGAGAAGACAGGAAGGAAAGATGGAGTGAGAGAGAAAAGAAGGAAGGAAATGAACACAGGAAGGAAAGTGGGCCGGACTGGACCCAGCATGGTATAGCTGTCGTTCATACCGAAACGTGACATAACGAGGAGAGGACGACGAGTAAATGACTGTGTCAGTTTCATTTTTATTATTAGAGACACGTTACTTTAGAGCAGGAGGTGTCAAACTCATTTTCATTCAAGGGTCACATACAGTTCAATTTGATCTCATGTGGGCCTGATCATTAAAAAGATGGAAGGAAGGAAGGAAGGAAGGAAGGAAGGGAGGGTGGAAGGGTGGAAGGAAGGAAGGAAGGAAGAATGTGAGAAAGGAAAGATGGAAGAGAGAAGGAAGGAAGAAAGGGAGGAAGGAAAGAAGGAAGGAAGGAAGGAAGAACAGAAGAAAGGAAGGAAGGACAGAAGGAAGAAAGGGAGGAAGGACAGAAGGAAGGAAGGAAGGAAGGATGGACACAATGAAGGAAAGAAGAAAGGGATGAAGGACAGAATGAAGGAAGGACAGAAGGAAGGAAGGACAGAAGGAAGGGAAAGAAGAAAGGGATGAAGGACAGATGGAAAGAAGAAAGGGATGAAGGACAGAATGAAGGAAAGACAGAAGGAAGAATGGGAGAAAGGAAAGAAGAGGGAGGAAGGAAAGAAGGAAGGAAGGAAGGAAGAACAGAAGAAAGGAAGGAAGGACAGAAGGAAGAAAGGGAGGAAGGACAGAAGGAAGGAAGGATGGACAGAATGAAGGAAAGAAGAAAGGGATGAAGGACAGATGGAAAGAAGGACAGAATGAAGGAAGGACAGAAGAAGAAAGGGAGGAAGGACAGAAGGAAGAAAGGAAGGACAGACAGAATGAAGGAAAGACGGAAGGAAGAATGGGAGAAAGGAAAGATGGAAGAGAGAGAAGGAAGGAAGAAAGGAATGAAGGACAGAAGGAAGGACGGACAGACTGAAGGAAGAAAGGGAGGAAGGAAAGATGGAAGAGAGAGAAGGATGGAAGAAAGGGAGGAAGAACAGAAGGAAGGAATGAAGGACAGACTGAAGGAAGAAAGGGAGAAGGAAAGATGGAAGGAAGGAGGGAAGAAAATAGGGAGAAAGGGGAGGAGAGAAGACAGGAAGGAAAGATGGAGTGAGAGAAGAACAAGAAGGAAGGAAATGAACACAGGAAGGAAAGTGGGCCGGACTGGACCCAGCGTGGTATAGCTGCCGTTCATACCGAAACGTGACATAACGAGGAGAGGACGACGAGTAAATGACTGGTGTCAGTTTCATTTTTATTATTAGAGACACGTTACTTTAGAGCAGGAGGAGTCAAACTCATTTTCATTCAAGGGTCACATACAGTTCAATTTAATCTCATGTGGGCCTGATCATTAAAAAGATGGAAGGAAGGAAGGAAGGAAGGAAGGAGGGAGGGAGGGTTGGAAGGAAGGAAGGAAGACTATGACTGACGTTTGTAAACCTCTCATTCAGATTCGGTTGCTTTTGACTGAACTTATTGAACAGAGTAACTGAGTAATCATCTTAAGGCACTTTACACATAGAGCAGGTCAAGACTGTATCTCTTAAAGTCCGTGTAAAGTAAGAATAAATATTTTAGTTCTGAGTTTGACATACCACAGAGAAGTGTGATGTTAACCACCCTGCCAAATTTGAATGATAAAAAACTAAATATATATATGAAATTAAGCTTCAAAGTTGTGTAAAAATCAGCCACTTTCTCTGCTCCCAAACGCTGAAGCCCCGCCCCCTACCAGTGTCACCTGTCAATCAAAGTCACCACCTCTACCAGAAACAAGGACGCTACGTCTTCCTCTATCTCCTCATCCCTCTGTTGATTTCTACCATTGGGATGTTAACAGATAAGTGTGTAGTCCCACAATCCAGTATGTACTCTGTTATTGCCTGAGAGGAGGCATCAGCATGTCCACTCGCCGACCCCAGCCCTGACTTTGACCTCTGACCCCCGGGCCTCCCGATTGATTGACAGGTGGAAAACACAACAACACATGCAGTGAGTCTCCTCTTCCTCATGTGTAGACTCAAAGGATATCAAAGAGAAGATTGGCGGCTAGCTCAGCTGCTAGCTTAGCTGCTAGCTCGGCTGCTAGCTCGGCGGCTAACTGGCTAACTGTAGACTGTAGTAGTAGTAGTAGTGTGTGCTGAATGTATTTATACCTCTACAGCAGCAGGGGCGGGTTTATGCTAATCCTAGCTCCACAATTCAAATCAAATCTAAATGGTTTGAAATGCTTTTTACACCTTTTTTTAGAAATACATTTATGACCTATTTAATGTGTTTAGAAGAAAATGTCTGAATTCACTTTACACCAGGGGAGTCAAACTCATTTTCATTCAAGGGCCACATACAGACCTATTTGATCTCATGTGGGCCGGATCATTAAAAAGGTGGAGGGAAGGAAGGAAGGAAGGAAGAAAGAAAGGAAGAAAGGAAAAAAGGAACGAAGAAATGCAAAAAGGAAGGAATGAATGAATGAAGGAAGGAAGGAAGGAAGGAAGGAAGACAGGAAAAAAGGAAGGTAGGGAGTAAGGACAGATGGAGGTAGGAGGAAGGAAGGAATGAAGGAAGGAAGAAGGGAATGAAGGAAGACAGGAAACAAGGAAGGTAGGGAGGAAGGACAGATGGAAGGGAAGACAGGAAGGAAGGAACGAAGTAAGGAAAAAAGGAAGGTAGGGAGGAAGGACAGATGGAAGGAAGGAAAAGAACACAGGGAAGGAAAGTGGGCCAGATTGGACCTCTCAGCGGGCCGGTTCTGGCCCACGGGCCGCATGTTTGACCCCCCTGAGACCCAACATTCCCACAGGAGCGAGCGCTTGGTGGCAGTACGAAGGAAAACCTGAACTAAAGTCCACAATAACAGTTACAGTACCTCCCACCTCTCACCTCCCACCTCCCACCTCCCACTCACAGTACATGTTCCTTCTTATCAGTTTCACCTTCAGGCTGGGAGAGATTCAGAGACTGTACTGTAGAGAGATCCTCACTGACTCTGTACTGTAGATAGATCCTCACTGACTCTGTACTGTAGATAGACCCTCACTGACTCTGTACTGTAGAGAGACCCTCACTGACTCTGTACTGTAGATAGATCCCTCACTGACTCTGTACTGTAGATAGATCCTCACTGACTCTGTACTGTAGATAGATCCTCACTGCCCTATAAAGGTGGTGTTTTAACCCCGTCAGGTCATAAATAACCTACAACAGATAAGATGAGACAGATTCTTAGAAACTGGGGCTACTCTCGTCTATCCTCGTCTATCAGTGTAAAGCTTCACCGCTGCTTGCAGCTTTAATTATTATCATTATTCTGTGGGAATCTGTTCATTTCTGAGTCAGTTATCACACATCATTCATCAAATGTACAATTATACCGTACCGTCCTCTTCCGCTTATCTGGGGTCGGGTCGCGGGGTGCAGCGGCCTAAGCAGGGAAGCCCAGACTTCCCTCTCCCCAGCCACTTCATCCAGCTCTTCCCGGGGGATCCCGAGGCGTTCCAGGCCAGCCGAGAGACATAGTCTCTCCAGCGTGTCCTGGGTCTCCTAACCGGTGGGACGGGGCCCTGAACACCTCACCAGGGAGGCGTCCGGGAGGCATCCTGACTAGGATGCCCGAGCCTCCTCATCTGGCTCCTCTCGATGCAGAGGATTCGAGGAAAGAAGGGAAGGAAGGAAGGAAGGAAGGAAGGAAGGAAGGGCAGATGGAAGGAAGGAAGGAAGGAAGAAAGAAAGAAAGAAAGAAAGGAAAGAAAGAGAAAGAAAGAAAGGAAGGAAAAGAGGAAGAAGGAAACTGGGCCGGATTGGACCTCTCGGCGGGCCTCTACTTTACTTTTGTCATTATTTGAACGTCTCTGTGTTGTTATGAGAGGACTTCAGCTTTGTGAACATTTAAGTCTCACAAACACTTGAAGACATATTTTCTGTCACAGAGGAATGTTTAAACTCTCGGGACTAAATATTTATCAGCTGTTTCTGACCTTTAAAAAAAAAAAAAAAAAGCAACCTGAGACACAAATACACACACACTGACACACAGAGTCGTGTCTATGGTGAAAACACAGTGAACTGGATGACCTCATTAACTCAGCAGCTTGTTATCACCAAACAACGCTGCAGTTCAGTTTAGACCAGAGGAGTCAAACTCATTTTCATTCAAGGGCCACATACAGACCAGTTTGATCTCATGTGGGCCGAGGGAAGGAAGGCAAGGCAAGGCAGTTTTATTTATATAGCGCATTTCATACACAATGGCAACTCAATGTGCTTTACATTAAATAGAAAAACATGAAATTTGAGAAACTAAAACATACAATTAACCCCCCCCCCCCCCCCCCCCCCACCGCCCCATAATAAAAACAAAGTACAGAAAAATAGAAAGACATAAATAAAATGATTGCAGCATAAAATAATAAATTAGCTTTAAAATCATTAAAAGGACAAAGAGTGCAAACGAAAGATTAAAATGTAAAGTGCTTTAAAAGAGCTCAATCATAAGCTCAGGAGAAGAGAAATGTTTTTAACCTGGATTTAAAAATGTTCACTGTTGGGGCTGATCTTCAGGAAGGAAGGAAGGAAGGAAGGAAGGAAGGAAGGAAAAAAGGAAGGAAGGAAGGACTGATGGAAGGGAAGACAGGAAGGATATATGACAATCCCAAACGTAGCTCTTTATTAAAATCTAAATTTGTTCATCTTAGTCTATATATATATTTATATATATATATGTGTGTGTGTGTGTATATATCATATATATATACACACACACACACACATATATATATATAAATATAAAAAAATAAGTCAAGTAATAAAATATAAGTAATCAGTGAAAATTATAAAAGTATAAGTATATAGTATTATTACTATATAAGTATAGTAATAAGTACAAATAATTAAATAAAACAAACCAATACTTACACTTGAATGAAAAGTCTTCACCTGTTGGTGTCGCCATTGTTGTGTTTTCGCGGCACTGAACAGCGCCGCGCAAAGGATCTTGGGATGTGGGAGCATCTGGGAGGCCGCGAAGGATAGTAGCGATGCATCCCTCGAAAAAGAGGAAAAGAAGGCCGCATTTCAAGGCTGCATTTGAAGGAGTCTTTGAAGTGGGACGGCCTTCGCGCGGCGTTGTGACGTAATCGGCCTCTAAATGCGCACTTCGAGGATGCAGCCTCGCAATTGGGACCAGATTGGGACACAGCCTTGTACTGCCTAAACCTAAACACCGATTGGCTTGTGTGTGGTGTCGTCAGAAGCAGAAGAGGCTCACGGTTGTAAACATCTAGTCACGTGTACTCTGAGATGACGCGCAGATCAGGAAATGACGTAAACGGACCGTGTTTGGTTTGTTATTTGTGTTATTACGTTACGTGTTGGACTAAATACATGTTGACATATTGAGGAAAGTATTTCGGTTTTATGGAAACGGATTTCATATTTCAGCAGAATGGATACTTGGCGAGCTGTACAGAAAGTCCTGAGTCATAAGATGATCGTTGTGGATAAAGGAAGACTTTGAAGGTATGTAGCATTATAGCTGTTCTTACTTTAGCTGAGTGGCTAGCCGAGCTAATCGCTAATACTATTACGGCTGTGAGCAACCATATAAGTCGTGAGTGGTCTTGAATGAATCGGGAGAATCTAAGCTTTCCAACGATGTACGGCATGAATATATATGTTTAAGGGTTGGTGTTTAAAACATTCAGAAGAACTTGTGGCTACCTCCTAACATCCGTCCCGTCCCGTAGACGGAACAGCGTGCGTTAAGTGGTTAATGGCTTTTTAAATAAAGCTGCCTTGCTTGTTTTGGGCACCGACATTTGGGGCAGTGGGTGTTTTGCCCCCCCAGCTAATTGAGATTGGGACTCATGCATTATGCAAAATCTCTGTAGACCTGACACGATACTTCTCCAGAGCCAATATGTGAAAGTCTCAGTTTCTGTTCTCCGTGGGTTCGGGTGAGCAACACTGTGGGATCTCCAGTTATACAAGTTTATTACCTGGAGGCTTGTGTTGTCTTCTTCTTCTTCTTCTTCCTTCTTCTTCTTCTTCTTCTTCTGTTGTCAACTAAAGGCATCGAACCCTCAGCAGCTGTCCTGCAGGGTTGTGCAGAGATGTGAGAGTCTTAATTAGTGCTTTAGGACACAATCAGATAAGAAGGAGTTTCTCTCTTATCTCTGTTGCCAAGTGCTTGCTCATAGAGGGAATGATGGAGTCTCTGTAAATTCCTTCCTTCCTTCCTCCTCCCTCCTTTCCTCTCCCTCCTCCCTCCTTTCCATCCTTCCTCCCTCTTTTCCTTCCTTCCCTCCTCCCTCCTTTCCATCCTTCCTCCCTCTTTTCCTTTCTTCCCTCCTCATGGCCTTCCTTCCTTCCCTCTTCCCTCCTTTCCTTCCTTCCTTCCCTCTTCCCTCCTTTCCTTCCTTCCCTCCTCCCTCCTTTCCTTCCTTCCTCCCTCCTTCCTTCCTTCCTCCCTCCCTTCCTTCCTCCCTCCCCTCCTTCCTCCCTCCTTTCCTTCCTTCCTTCCCTCCTCCCTCCCTCCCTACCTTCCTCCCTCTTTTCCTTCCTTCCTTCCCACCACCGTCCTTTGCTTCCTTCCTCCCTCCTTTCCTTCCGTCCTCCCTCCCTTCCCTCCTCCCTCCTTCCCTTCCTTCCTCCCTTGTTTCCTTCCTTCCCTCCTCCCTCCCTTCCTTCCTCCTCATGTCCTTCCTTCCTTCCTTCTTCCCCCCTTTCCTTCCTTCCTCTCTCCCTCCCTTCATTCCTCCTCATGTCCTTCCTTCCCTCCCTCCGTTCCTTCCTTCCCTCCATTCCTTCCTTCCCTCCGTTCCTTCCTCCCTCGTTTCCTTCCTTCCTTCCCTCCTCCCTCCTTTCCTTCCTTCCTCCTTCCTTTCCTTCCTTCCTCCCTCCCCTCCTTCCTCCCTCCCTCCCTCCCTTCCTCCTCATGTCCTTCCTTCCTTCCCTCCTCCCTCCTTTCCTTTCTTCCTCCCTCCCTTCCTCCCTCCCCCCTCCTTTCCTTCCTTCCTCCCTCCTTTCCTTTCTTCCTCCTCATGTCCTTCCTTCCTTCCCTCCTCCCCCCTTTCCTTTCTCCCTCTCTTCCTTCCTTGACTCAAGGACAACAGGAGGGTTAACAATCACTAAGTAACCTAAGACGACATACAGCACAGAATATTATAGAGATCAAATTGACCCCATCTGTTTTGACTGCTCCTTCCTTCCTTCCTTCCTTTCCTCCCACCTTTCCTTCCTTCCTTTACTCGAGGACAGCAGGAGGGTTAACAATCACTAAGTGCATATGTCTTTCTAAATCAAAGCTTTGAGCTGTATGTGGACAGAAGGAGTTTCTCTCTCTGCAGCAGCAGCAGCAGCAGCTTGAATGTCTCCCAGGCACCCTGCCTTGTTTATTCTGTTTTATAAAGTGCTGCTCGCTGGCTGACGTCAGGTCTCTGGAGCTTTTTGGAGCATTATTAAACACAGGATGCCATTACACATATTTCACTGCATTATATAACTGAACTTTCTATAAAGAAGCTCTTTGAGGAGACGCTCGCTACAGGACAACAATTATCCTCCACTCTGCTCTCATCTGCTCCACAAATAGAGTCACTTTAACCCTGCTGGGGTCCGCAGGTCAAGGAGGGACAGGAGGGAGGGAGGGAGGGAGGGAGGAAGGAAGGAAGGAAGGAAGGAAGGGAGGGAGGGAGGAAGGAAGGAAGGAAGGAAGGAAGGGAGTAAGGAGGGAGGGAGGGAAGGAAGGAAGGAAGGAAGGAAAGAAAGAAAGAAAGGAGTAAGGAAGGAAGGAAGGAAGGAAGGAAGGAAGGAAAGAAAGAAAGGAGTAAGGAGGGAGGGAGGAAAAGAGGATGGAAGAAGGAAGGAAGGAAGGAAGGAAAGGAGGAAGGAAGGAAGGAAGGATAGAAGGAAGGAAGGAAGAAAGGAAAGGAGTAAGGAAGGAAAGAAACAAAGGAGTAAGGAGAGAGGGAGGAAAAGAGGACGGGAGGAAGGAAGGAAAGAAACAAAGGAGTAAGGAGGGAGGGAGGAAAAAAGGAAGGACGGACAGAAGGAAAGGAGCAAGGAGGGAGGGAAGAAAAGACGAAGGGAGGAAGGAAGCAAGGAAGGAAGGAAGGGGGGAGGGAGGAGAAAAGGAAGGAAGGATGGACAGAAGAAAAGGAGTAAGGAGGGAGGGAAGAAAAAAGGAAGGATGGAAGGAAAGGAGTAAGAAGGGAGGAAAAGAGGAAGGAAGGAAGGAAAGAAGGAAGGAACAAAGGAAGGAAAGGAGGGAGGAAGGGAGGAAGGGAGGAAAGGAGGAAGGATTTGACCCTTGAGGACGACAGGAGGGTTAAAAAGTTTTTTCATTATGACTGAAAATGCAAAGTGAGGACAACTGGTCCTCGTTAAAGTGAGGAGCGATCACTCTTTTATGAAGTGTGACATGTAACAGCGTCCACGCCAGGAAACTGCTCTCAGTCTGAAGCTTCTTCTCCTCTCTGCCACGCTGAGGGAAGAAAAAGGAACATTGAGTCCTGCAGAGCTAATGGAAGGGAAGAAGGGTAGATGGAAGGAAGGAAGGAAGGAAGGAAGGGAAGGAAGGGAAGGAATGAAGGAAAAGAAGACAGGATCGGAAGGAAGGAAGGAAGGATGGAAAGAAGGAAGAAAAGGAAGGAAGGAAGGGAAGAATGGTAGATGGAAGGAAGGAAGGAAAGATGGAAGGAAGAGAAGAGAAGGAAGGAAGGATGGTAGATGGATGGAAGGAAGGAAGGAAGGAAGGAAAGATGGAAGGAAGAGAAGAGAAGGAAGGAAGGAAGAATGGAAGGGAGGAAGGGAAGAAGGGTAGATGGAAGAAAGGAAGGAAAGAATGGTAGATGGAAGGAAGGAAGGAAGGAAGGAAAGATGGAAGGAAGAGAAGGAAGGAAGGAAGGGAAGAAGGGTAGATGGAAAGAATGAAGGAAAAGAAGACAGGATGGGAAGGAAGGAAGGAAGGAAGAAAAGGAAGGAAGGGCAGAAGGGAGGAAGGAAGGAAAGGACTAAGGAGGGAAGGAGGGAGGGAGGAAGGAAGGAAAGAAGGAAAGGACTAAGGAGGGAGGAAGGGCGGAAGGAAGGAAGGAAAGAAGGAAGGAAAAGAAGGGTAGATGGAAGGAAGAAAAGGAAGGAAGGAAGGAAGGACAATTGGAAGGAAGGAAAAGAAGGAGGAGAAGGAAAAGAATACAGGAAGGAAAAGGAGGGTGGATGGAAGGAAGAAAAGGAAGGAAGGAAGGGAAGAAGAGTAGATGGAAGGAAGGACGGACAGAAGGGAAGGAAAGAAACTGGGCTGGATTGGACCTCTCGGCGGGCCGGTTCTGGCCCACGGGCCTCATGTTTGACACCCCTGTTCTAGAAAGCTATAAGGTTTCAGACTTGAGGCGTTATCTTCAGATCTTCGCCTCCAGCAGCCGGAGAGGAAACAAGAAGCTCTTTGTTTGGGCTGCCTGCTTTTTCTTTTTAAATCAACATAATCCCACCTGAACACCTCCGAGAAACTGTACACACACACACACACACACACACACACACACACACACACACTCACACACACACACACACACACATACACACACACACACACACTCACACACACACACACACACACTCACACACACACACACACACACACACACACATACACATACACATACACATACACATACACACACACACACACACACACACACACACACACACACACACACACACACACTCACACACACACACACACACACACACACACACTCACACACACACACACATACACACACACACACACACTCACATACACACACACACACTCTCTAACAGGAGCCATGTTTAACCCTCCTGTCGTCCTCCCGGGTCCAATTGACCCCGTCTCTTTTGACTGTTCCTTCTTTCCTTACCTCCTTCTCTCTTTCTTTCCTCCCTCCTTTCCTTCCTCCCTCCATCATTCCTCCTTCCTTCCTCCCTCCTTCCTTCCTCCCTCCTTCCTTCTTCCTTCCTTCCTTCCTCTCTTCTTTCCTTCCTCCTTCCTTCCTCCTTCCTTCTTCCTTCCTTTCTCCTTCCTTCTTCCTTCCTTCTTTTCCTTCCTTTTTCCTTCCTCCTTCGTCCCTCCTTCCTTCCTCCCTCCTTTCCTTCCTTCCCTCATTCCTTCCTCCTTTCCTTCCTTCCCTCCTTCCTTCCTCCTTTCCTTCCTTCCCTCCTTCCTTTTTCTTTCCTTCCTTCCTTCCTCCTTCCTCCCTCCTTTCCACACACACACACTCTACTGTTTCTGTGTTTTTCTTTATTATTTATGAAACTATTCTGACGTCAGTACTGCTGAATATTTCCACTGTTTCATGTCTCTGAGTTAGCATGTCGTATTATAATGAGACACTTTAACTCTCCACTGAAAGCACAAAGATACAATTCAGCAGTTATTAGAAAGAGTGACTCATGACGAGGCCTGAGTCATGGTAGGAAAACCTGGGCTGTGTGCCTCAAAAATATAAGTTTGCAGAAAGGTTATTCAGCAATTAAATCATTAGTGTTTAGGGTTACTGGTGATTTCCACCGGGTCCGTCAGTGCTACGGTTTTAGCTCCGTCCTCTGCTCAGTGTCAACTCACACCGGGAGCGTTACAGCAGCGGAGCTCTGGGAGAAAAATCTACCTTTAAAATGAAGTTGCACTGTTAATACAGTAATTACGGCAGCCCAATCAAATCTGAATGAGTGCCTTTAGTCTACCGTAATTACTGTAGTAGCAGCCCAATCAAATCCTAATGAGTGCCTTTAGTCTACCGTAATTACTGTAGTAGCAGCCCAATCAAATCCGAACGAGTGCCTTTAGTCTACCGTAATTACTGTAGTAGCAGCCCAATCAAATCCTAATGAGTGCCTTTAGTCTACCGTAATTACTGTAGTAGCAGCCCAATCAAATCCGAATGAGTGCCTTTAGTCTACTGTAATTACTGTAGTAGCAGCCCAATCAAATCCTAATGAGTGCCTTTAGTCTACCGTAATTACTCTAGTAGCAGCCCAATCAAATCCGAATGAGTGCCTTTAGTCTACTGTAATTACTGTAGTAGCAGCCCAATCAAATCCTAATGAGTGCCTTTAGTCTACTGTAATTACTGTAGTAGCAGCCCAATCAAATCCGAATGAGTGCCTTTAGTCTACCGTAATTACTGTAGTAGCAGCCCAATCAAATCCTAATGAGTGCCTTTAGTCTACCGTAATTACTGCAGTAGCAGCCCAATCAAATCCTAACGAGTGCCTTTAGTCTACCATAATTACTGCAGTAGCAGCCCAATCAAATCCTAACGAGTGCCTTTAGTCTACCGTAATTACTGTAGTAGCAGCCCAATCAAATCTGAATGAGTGCCTTTAGTCTACCGTAATTACTGTAGTAGCAGCCCAATCAAATCCTAATGAGTGCCTTTAGTCTACCGTAATTACTGCAGTAGCAGCCCAATCAAATCCTAACGAGTGCCTTTAGTCTACCATAATTACTGTAGTAGCAGCCCAATCAAATCCTAACGAGTGCCTTTAGTCTACCGTAATTACTGTAGTAGCAGCCCAATCAAATCTGAATGAGTGCCTTTAGTCTACTGTAATTACTGCAGTGTTTCCCACAGATCTGAAGGCAATGTGTGGTGGTAGGCCTGCGACCGACAGGGGGGGGGGGGGGGGGGGGTTCGGTAAACTGGCCGACCGGGGGGGGGGGGGGGGGGGGTTGGTTTCGGTAAACTGACCGACGGGGTGGGGGGTGGGGGGGAAGGAACTGTGTGTGAGCTATGTGAGAGAGACGCGTGAGTGACAGAGAGCAGAGAAAGGAAATGCAGTTTAACGAATACGAGATGCGTATTTTTTAATAAGCGTTAAAAAAATAATTAATAACGAAACGCAATTATGTGGCGTCCGGTGTTGAATCTGTGGCGCACCGCCACAAATTAGTCTATGTGTGGGAAACACTGTACTGTAGTAGCAGCACCACTAAACAGCCCAATTTTGGAAGGAAGAAGGAAGGAAGGAAGGAAGGTAGGAGGGAGGGAGGAAAGAAGGAAGGGAGGAAGGTAGGTAGGAAAGAAGGACAGAGGAAAGAAAGAGAGGAGAGACTGAGAAAGGAGGGAAGGGAGGAAAGAAGGAGGGAAGGACAGAGGAAAGAAGGAAGGGAGGAAGGTAGGAAAGAAGGAAGGGAGGAAGGTAGGAAAGAAGGACAGAGGAAAGAAAGAGAGGAGAGACTGAGAAAGGAAGGGAGGGAGGAAAGAAGACGGGGTCAATTTTACCCGGGAGGACGACACAAGGGTTAATAGTTCTGATTTGTCTATTTTCTCCACATATGATCACCTGATGTCTCTGTAAGATCTCTCAGTCCTCTTCGCCCATGACCACAGTTACATCAAAGGCTTTGGGATAAAAATCATTTTCTCAGAATATTCATGTTCCCATGATCCTTTATTCTTATGTGTCTCTTTTTAACTTTGACTTACTTAACTGTGGAAAAGCTTGTGACAACCAAACGTCATGAGTCAGGCCTCGCTGCTAATGATAGTATTTCCCTGCTACTATATATGTGTGTGTGTGTGTGTGTGTGTGTGTGTGTGTGTGTGTGTGGCTAGTATGTCTCTTTACATGCGTACGTGCTGTATCTGTGTCATATGCAGACACCTCCGTGCCCCCCCGCCCCCTCCCTGTAGTAGGAGCCCAATCAAATCTGAACGAGTGCCTTTAGTCTACCGTAATTACTGTAGTAGCAGCACAACAAAATTTAGTTGATTTGGTAATATTCTTTGATGTTAGTCTAATGATAGTATTTCCCTGCTACTATATATGTGTGTGTGTGTGTGTGTGTGTGTGTGTGGCTAGTATGTCTCTTTACATGCCTACGTGCTGTATCTGTGTCATATGCAGACCCCCCCAACCCCACCCCAACCCCACCCCTGCCCCCGCCCCCCTCCTCTTATGGCTCCCGTCCAGCTTGGAGACAGACGCTCTGTTACATGGAGCAGCTCTTCAGACTCTCAGCAGACCAACAGAGACTATTTCCATCCTGGTTAACCGCTGTAACTCTCCTCCTACTCACCACAGAGCACAACATTTGTACCCAGACAGACTCAGAGCAAACCTGACAGCCTGTAAAATATATTATAAATACATCACCGCTGCTACTGCTGCTGCTGGTGCTGCTGCTGGTGGTGGTGGTGTTGGAGGTGGTGGTGGTGCTGGACTGTGTCTCTGGAGCAAATCCATATTTAGGGGTTTAATGTATGTGCACAGCTGTGTGTGGAGCATGGGTGTCAAACTCATTTTCATTCAAGGGCCACATACTGCCTAATTTAATCTCAGGTGGGCCGGCTCATTAAGAAGAAGGAAGGAAGGAAGGAAAAGAAGGAGGAGAAGGAAGAGAAGACAGGAAGTTAAAGAAGACAGGAAGGAAGGAAGGAAGAGGACTTGAAAGAAGGAAGGAAGGAAGGAAGGAAGGAAGGAAAAGAAGGAAGAGAAGACAGGAATGAAAGGCAGGGAGGAAGGAAGGAAAAGAAGGAGGAGAAGGAAGAGAAGACAGGAAGGAAGGAAGAGGACTTGAAAGAAGGAAAGAAGGAAGTAAAGAAGGAAAGAAGGAAGGAAGGAAGGAAAAGAAGGAGGAGAAGGAAGAGAAGACAGGAAGTTGAAGAAGACAGGAAGGAAGGAAGGAAAGAAGGAAGGAAGGAAGAGGACTTGAAAGAAGGAAGGAAGAGGACTTGAAAGAAGGAAGGAAGGAAGGAAGGAAGGAAAAGAAGGAGGAAAAGGAAGAGAAGACAGGAAGTTGAAGAAGACAGGAAGGAAGGAAGGAAGGAAGAGAACTTGAAAGAAGGAAGGAAGGAAGAGGACTTGAAGGAAGGAAGGAAGGAAGGAAGGAAGAAAGGAAGGACGGACGGACGGACGGACGGACGGACGGACAGATATAAGGAAAGAAGGAAGGAAGAAAAAGAAGACAGAAAGGAAGGAAGGGAATTTGCAAGGAAGGGAGGAATAAGGAAAGTGGGCCTGATTGGACCCCTCGGCGGGCCGGATCTGGCCCACGGGCCGCATGTTTGACATCCCTGGTATAGAGTAAAGTGTTGTATGATGTGCACCACTCATGCAGGGCTTCCTCTTTAAAGATTAAACAGATCAGTCCTGTAATTACTACACACTCTTTTTACTTGTATAGCACATTTCAACAACAAGGCAATTCAAAATGCAATTAAATCAACACATGACTAAATAAAAAAGACATTTAAACACAATAAAAAAAAGTGTTAAATTGGAAATTAAATTAAGCTAAAATAGAGTAAGACAGATATAAAAGGAGAATAAGAAGTTACAGTGTAGTGTGAGGCAGTGTGAGATATTGGATTTAATCAAAAAGAGCAGTTTGCAGACAGAAAGGTTAAAGCTGTGATTTAGTAGAAGTGAGAGTCGGAGCAGACGTTGGAGTCTTCTGGGAGTTTATTGAGTTATGTGAACGCTGCTTCTCCACCTTAACCCTTAAACAGGCCTTACTAGTTATGTCATTTGCACCTGAAGGAAGGAAGGAAAGGAGGGAGGAAGGAAAGGAGGGAGGAAGGGAAGGAAGAGAGGAAGAAGGAAGGAAAGGAGGGAGGAAGGGAAGGAAGGGAGGGAGGAAGGGAAGGAGGGAGGGAGGAAGGAAGATAGGAAGTAAAGGAGGGAAGAAGGGAAGGAAGGGAGGAAGAAGGAAGGGAAGGAGAGAGGGAGGAAGAAGGAAGGAAAGGAAGGAGGGAGGAGGAAGAAGGAAGGAAGGAAGGAAGGAAGAACAGATGAAGGAAGGAAGAAAGGAAGGACAGATGAAGGAAGGAAGAAAGGACAGAAGGAGGGAACATTTACCCTAACAGCTGAACTTAGATCTGAGGAAGGAAGGAAGGAAGGAAGGAAGGAAGGAAGGAAGATAGGAAGTAAAGGAGGGAAGAAGGGAAGGAAGGGAGGAAGAAGGAAGGAAAGGAAGGAGGGAGGAAGAAGGATGGAAAGGAGGAAGGAAGGAAGGAAGGAAGGACAGATGAAGGAAGGAAGAAAGGAAGGACAGATGAAGGAAGGAGGGGGGGGTGATGCATAATAGAGAAAGGTGTGACAGGGTGCAGTGTGTCTCAGCTGTCCAGTTGTGATTGGTTTGGTCCAAACAGAGCCACTGAACCTCTGAGACCAGATGGAGCAGGTGAAACCAAACACTTGAGCTGAGCAGAACAAACAGGAACACGATGATCCAACCAAGACCAAACTGAAAACAAGAGGTGAAATTCAGACTGAACTAATTAAAGGAATGGGGAACAGCTGACTGGACAGGAGAACAAGCGAGGAGCTGATTAGCCGGGTGGAAACAGTGGGAGCAGGGCGGGGCTAATGATGAGTGATGCAGGCAGGTGTGTAGATGGAAAATCAGTGGAGGGGAAAAACAGGAAACCAAAACCTCAATAAAAAAAATACTTCTCCCCATAAACTGACACACACACAAAACCATAGAGGGATGGAGGGATGGATGGATGGATGATGGATGGATGCTTTATTGTGCCCGAAGGGAAATTTGACTTGGACTCTAAGTGCTGGACAAGCTGCCTCCATAGTTAAAAAGAACAAAGAAAGTAAAAGTAAAAGTATAGTTGCACATTTGCACAACAGTAAATGATACAATGCTACCTGTTGCCTCAATAAATACATAACTATAATAAGTACACATATTGCACATTCCAAGGTAACAGTAAGGGGATTAGACCAATCATAGCAGCATCAACATGACAGTAATGCATACCTCACCCTGTTTACAAAGTCTTATTTATTATTCTAATGGAAGTAGGGAGAAATGAATATTTACATCTGTTAAACTTGCATATAGCACATGAAATATTACCTGAATACACAACACTTCAACTTCCCTGATCTGCAACAAACAAAACCAGAAAGATTAAAACATAAAACGCCCCAAAAAACACAAATTGTCCAGTATTCTTGCTGCTTGTACTGTTTATATCATCCATGTATTATATTTCTATATGCACAACAATTTGCACTGAAACTGCAAAAAAAGCAACAGTGTTTTGGTGAGATCATGTACGGAGAGGAACTGGTAATGTGAACTGTAATCAGAGGTGAGTGAAGTCTGTAAAGTCAGTCTCACATCTCAAAACTTCCTTCTTCTTCTCTTTTGTTTTATTGGTATGTCTTCCTCAGGTGACGTCATCAGTCGCTGATGTCAAATATCAAACCTGTACAATACGAATCTTTTAAAAGAAGAAAACAAAAAAACCTTATTTAAATTCAGATTTTTATGAATTGGTCTCATGGAAAAAAAAAAGTTCTTCCTGTTGAAAAGTAATGAAATGAATCTCTTGTTTCAGGAACATCTGAAATAGAACAGTATTGATTATTGAGGGTTTCCAATGTTTGGGAGTAACCGAGCACGTGACTCTTAAAGCACATTAAAGCATGTTTGTGAGCACATGTGGGCAAAGGTCTTCACTGTCACACCAGATCAAACAGCAGTGAAGATAATAATACACCAGAACAGCAAACACACACACACACACACACACACACACACACACACACACACACACACACACTGCTGGAAATAAGTGAACTGTCCTCCTGAGATTACAGATAGCAGCAGCGTCTGTCCTGCTTCTTTTATTTATAGTTTGGAGGGAAACCAAATCAATCCATCCTTCAAGCACAAAACCAAACCAAGGTGGAGGTGAATGTTAAGGCCAGCCTGCTAACAAAGTAGGGCTGTCAAACAATACATTTTTTAAATCGAGATTAATCGCAGAATTTCCATAGTTAATCGCGATTAATGGCGTTTTGAATTGCATGTTTAAAATCCTGTTATTTTCCATTTGAAGGCAGTTTTAAGCCCATAATGTAAAGCATTTCTTACCAGAGTGTCTTAACTGGGAATCAATCACGGCTCTGCTGCGACTCCCACACTCCAAAATGGTCCTTTGGTGGAGCTGAGGCTGGCTTGGCTGCACCTGGGTGTTTAGCGTGGAGGTGCTAACTCAAACTCCACGTACTCCGGTGGTAGTTAAACTCCGTTTGACACAGGTTGCATTTTACTTTTGACACAGGGCGGCAGTGGAGAAGGCTCTGTCCCCCCAAGTTCGGTGCTTGGTCCGAGGGGGTAGGGCAGGGAGATTTCCCTCTGAGGATCGGAGGGCACGGGAGGGGAGGGGGTGTAATGGTGGAGCAGGTCTGTGAGGTAGGTGGGGGCCGGGTTGTTAAGTGTGATGTTGATGTTGAGCAGGTATAATGTTCACCATCTAATATTTGCTGATTAGCAGGAAACACGACGTACAGTAGAGGCTGATGGGAGTTTTGACTTGTGTTTGACCCACTGAAGGACCAGTGGTTCCCAGCTGTTTTAGCCTTAGGGAACTTAGGATTTTTTTTTTTTCCTTTAAACATCTGGAGCTAACCACTGGTGCCACTTCACAAAATGAAAACGAGCACAACTGAGACTTAAACTCAATAAAATAAAATAAAAACATGACAGGAAGACTTGACTTGAAATGTATCGACAATTTACAATATTATCTGTAAACTGGATTAGCGAATACAAACATGGCCGTAGCTACCATTGAGGACACTGAGGTCATGTCCCACTCAGATCATTTTTTTCTTGAAGTTTTGTTTCATTGTGAAGTAAAAACGGACCATGTGACACATACTTGCAGATACCGCTGCCATGTCAAAACATAAGTAGTCGGATAGCCAGTGGCGGAGTGAGGTCTTGAAAACCACCTGGAATTGTTTCACCGGCCCCGGGCCCAGTGTTTTGTCCCAACTGGTTTCCAATTTAACTGGTTTCCTTACTGAACATCTCCAGGTGTGTTGCGCTTCCGTCAGCAGATTTGTCACAAATTCACAAATATACATAATAGCACATTACTGGAGGTTTTTAAGTCTCAGTTATATAGTGCTCACTTCCAGAAAAAATATTTGAAAATCTTGAAAATGGACAGAAATATGTTGTTTACTTTTGTGAATTGGACTTGACCCGATTTTGCAAACTGTTCATTCATTGGTTGAGCCCTTTTCTCCCTTTCCCAGCAGGCCGTGCTCCATTCCACATTTTAAGAACAAACCAAGAAAATAATATATTGCAGTTATAATTTTTAAATATGCAACCATGGAAGTTGCAGAATACTGAAATAGGAGTTGATGATTTAAGTTGTAAAATTGGAAGTGATAAGAAAGAACTGGAGCAAAAGAGTGACCATGACTGAGAGATGCACAGCAAGAAAGGGTTATAAATACATCATTGATTGCCCTGAACATGCATATGATTAGTAATCTCAACAGCTGATCAAGAAAAGTTGTTTCCATGTAAGGCCAGAACCAAGCTGAATATATTCTGCCAGTTTTATTTAACCTGTTGTGGATAAAACTTCTTCTCCAGTGCTACAGTACACATGGACATGCAAAGTTAGCCAGCATTTTTTTTTTCCTTTTCAGAACTTTATTGAAAAAGTTTCATTACAGTAACAATGTTGACATTTTGGTAATATATCGAATAACAAAGTCTGGCATCTCACATTAAAATAAAATAAAAAACACAGATTTATAAGTCAAATAAATTAACATAAATACAGAATACATATAAAGTTTAACATGGAAAAAACAAACAAAGGGAAGGGAAGGGAAGACCAGAAGGAAGGAAGAAAGGAAGGAAGGAAGGAAGGAAGGAAGGAAGGAAGAAGGAAACTGGGCCTGATTGGACCTCTTGGCGGGCCGGTTCTGGCCCAGGGGCCGCATGTTTGACACCCTTGCTTTAAATACTGTAGTTCTTGAATCATATTTTCAGTATGTATACATTTCTTATCTTTAAGCTTTAATACTTGTTACTTGTGCACCTAATCATCACAGAATAACACCAAGCCAGTTAAACTTCAGGGATACCAAAGTGACTGTGAATCAGTTTCAGCTGCTTTGGTGCAAATTAAAGTGACAACAGATGCAACGGAGAGACAAAAGCAAGACAAGCCCCAAACAGGAAATGGTTTTTACATGTGGTGGCCACAGACAGCTGCTCTCTCCTTCTCCTTCCTGACTGATTCTTCCTCTATAGTTTCATGTTCTGCTAGTGTCCTTGTCACTAGTGGTAGCATGAGGGGGAGGGTGGAGGGGGAGGGGGGGGCTGCAGCCTAATCAGGTTGTAGAGGTAGTCAAGCTCCTCCAGGATGGCACAGTATGGAGGAGATACCAGGAGATACAAGGTTCTCCAACACTACAGCCAATGGATGTGAAAGGTAATGGCGCTTTTCCACTATACAGTTCTAGCACGACTTGATTTGACTCGACTTATTTCTTTGCGTTTCCATCTGTGATAGTACCTGCTACATTTTTAGTATCTGCTCTGCCGAGGTTCCAAGCAAGCCAAGCCGATCCGATACTAAAATGTGCCACTGATTGGTCAGAAGAGTCGTCACTGGAAGAGTCATGAGCCGTCCCACACAAGAATCAAACCAGCGATTCGGTTTCTCTTCTCTTTGCTTTGTGTGTGACAGAAATCCACATACAGCAGCAAGCACCTCCATTTCCTCCACTGTTTATGTGTTTGTGTCGCGTAGAAAACAAAGTCACGGCAGTTTTGCGGATCCGTGCTATGACGACCCCGCCCACTTTTAGGAGGAACTATAGTAATGGTAAAGGTTCCTGGTGTCGAGTCGAGCCAAGTAGTGCTGGAACTGTATAGTGAGAAAGCGCCATAAGGGTCACTTGTGCTGTAAAGTTGCATATGATGAACATGGATGTATTAAGACAGCTATATTCAGCACAGCCATTTGTCCTTGCTGCTAATTTATCCTAGTGGTCACTCGTGGTACTGCAGCAAAACAATCCCCCTTTAGCCAAAAAATGACTTTCCCCATAGACCACCATTATAGAAGAGACAAACATGAGCCATTGACAGGACACTTCCAACTTCCAACTGAAAGAAGAGGAAATGATTACTCTGGAAAATCACTACATTAAGAAAAAAGAAAAGTCGATCCAGTAGTTGTGGAGGTACTTAAATAAAACCCCCCAAAAAGTTGATGCTGCTCTGATGCCGACCCCTCAGTGGAACCCCCTGAGGATCGATACAGGACAATCATTGAAACACACAAAAAAAACAACACACAGTGAAATAATACCACCTGTCCAGACCAGTAGCTTATCAGTCTGAGCACGTGCCAGAGAATGGGCCGTCCTATCAGATGAACTTTGACCTTTCAGCACAGATATCAAGTGTGTTCAGGCCATGCACTTACAGACACGGTGGAAAAAGAACATAAACACTTGTGAACACGGCAACACACCTTCTTTGTCAGCCTATCATATTGCAGCTGTTCTCCTTCTTTGCTCAGGTGCTTTTGTTGATGCTGTTTTTGTGTGTCCCATCAGCACCCAGTCTTCAGATTCCTCAATGCATCACGTCAACCTCATCAGCCCCATCAGTTTCAGCAGAGTCAGATTGACATCGTTTGTCTCTGTGCTCTCTTCAGATTCAGATTCAGATTCATTTTATTCTTAGTTTGCAGCAGGGATACAGAAAAGAAAAGAAAATTAATTGATTGGAACTAAAAACATGAATTTATAAGAGAGAAAAAACCTAATAAATAAAGACCTCCCAAGTGCGTTCAGGGCTTGGATGGAAAGAGGGATAAAGGAATTTTTGTACCGCTGTTTAAAAGCTATGGGAGTGCTGAAGCGCCTCCCAGATGGTAAAAGGGTACACTCTCCATGCAGGTGGCGACTTTAGTCTTGATAAATGCTAATTGCTTTGTTATAAAATGCTGCAAGACTGCTAAACTCCACTCCCACTATCTTGCTGGCCACCTTCACAATCTCTCTCTCTCTCTATCTTCTCTCAACCCCAACCAGTCAAGGCTGATGGTCGCCCACCTAGAGCCCGGTTCTACCTGAGGTTTCATCCCGTAAAGGAGAGTTTTTCTTTGCCACTGTCGCCAAGTGCTTGCTCATTCGGGAATGTTGGGTCTCTTACTAAATTGATCAATGATTACAGTCTAGTCTTGCTCCATGCGGAAGGTGCCTCGAGATTGCTTTTGTTGTGATTAGCCCGAGATTGATTATTGATTGAAGTCATCAGCCATCACCACCAGCAGTGTCTGGACTCTAAGGGGTCTTTCGATTCAAAAGATTCTCCCTGCAGAGTCCAAGCGCCAAACAATACCTTTGACAATACCTACCATAATTTCCGATGGTTGGGCGTAATTTCGACCTAGTGTCATATGCACCATGACGTCTATCTAATATAAAATAGTGGAGTTAGCTTAGCACAGGCGCTAATGGGACCACCAGTGTATCTGGTAAATGACCCCACTAATAATGCCTGGACTGTTATCAAACTTCTACAGTAGTACAAATAGGCTCTTTACTCATAAATCCAGGCATTGGAAAGTTTGTAAGTACACTAGGAGTTTATTAAAATAACACTTACCTGATGGCTTTTACTCTGCTGCTAACTGCTAAAACTGGAAACATCGTCGAAATATTGCGCAATCACTGAAATTCCGCGTGGTCTACGAGATTTCGACAATGTTTACAACTTTAGCGTGGGAACAAAGTAGCAGCTTATAATCTGGAAATTACGGTAATCATTAATATCATCTTTATAATAACTATAAAACTCTTTTTACTGCATTCTCTGGTCCTGATTGAATTATGTTAACCTCCTAAAAGCCAAAACAAACAAGGACAGGTACGTCACATCCACCAGGTCACCTAATTTTTTCTCCTCTTTTTTTTTTTTTGTTTTTCGTTGGCAGGTAGCATGGTGTTGTTTTTTTTAGTTTGTTTTTGGGCTGGGGGGGGAGGCAAATCTGTTCATTCAGTTCAGTTGAATGAACAGTTCGCTGTGTCGTTGCCAATTGATGCCGATCCAACGGGGACGACCTGTCTTCTGTCGAGGCTTATCTATGTCCTGAACACAGCTGTAGTTATTTAACCCTTTTTTATCCATTCAGTCACATGTAGAACAGTCATTATCACTGCAACAGTCGTTATTAGTTCCCCTCTGCAGAGTTCAGATGGCATGAACACAACATTGAAGAAATAAAGGTTGTATTTTACAGCTGTTTCTTCATTAGTCTGATAATAAAAATGGTGTTTCCTGTCTTTTTACTTGATTTCATTGGTGTTTATATTGGATTTTAATTACATGTAATTAAAAATGCAATCATAAATCATTACTATCAGATGTTACTTACTTACTTACTTATCCCCGTCGCGCCGGTTGGCGCATTGGGCAGCAACAAAGTCCCTCCACTTCTGTCTGTCTTTAGCTGTCTTTGCAATGGTTCCCCAGCTCTGGTGGTGCTGTTGGAGTTCCTTCTCTATGGTCCTACGCCACGTCGTTTTAGGCCTCCCTTTCTTTCTTTTGCCTTCTGGGGTCCAATGGAGTGCGACTCTTGGGATAGCGTCGGCGTCCATCCTGAGGACATGGCCAATCCAGGACCATCTTCGCTTTGTGATTATATTGTACATGTTGTCTTGTTTGGTAATGTTGAGAAGTTTATTGTTTGAGATGGTGTTGGGCCAGAATATATGCAGGATTTTTCGCAGGCATGATGTGTGACTATCAGATGTGGTGTCACACAATTGTAATTTTGGCATCTAAAATGTGGACTATTGCATTGTGGTATATGGTGAGCAGAAAGTAGCGTGCATGCTACAGGCAGTATTCAACAAGAAGACACATGCAATCTAATGCAATCCAATAAAACAGCTCTGCCAAAAACTCTGTGGTTCATTATATTAAAAAGAGTTCCTGATATTTTGGCCTCCCTCATTAGAGATAGATGGAGCAGACTAAATATGACACAGCACACCCTAACCACCACTACAACCTCAATAATAAAAAATTAAGTAGAATTACCATCAATCTGATAATATCAAGTATAACTGAAAATGTATAAGCTTCATAAAAGTAGAATTCATGGCAGAGCTGTTGTATCGTATTGCATTAGCTTGTACAGATGTTGTATGTTAGTACGGAGTGATTTCCAACACAGCCTTGTACATCTTGTCACTATCGATAAAGCTTATAGTTAGAGCTCCTAGTTTATGCTGCTATAGGCTTAGACTGCCGGGGGACTCCCATGATGCACTGGGCTCCTCTCTCCTCCTCCCTCTCTCTCTCTATCCATCCATCTATATCCATTAACATTCATGTTCTATTAATGCATTCAATAAGCTAAACTTCTTCCCTGGAGTTGTCTGTGCTTTCTGGTCTCACAGGTAATCTGGGCCTGTAGACGTCCGGATGACAGATTCCAGTCCCGGACCTTTAATGTGCTTCTCTCTCCTCTACTTCCTCTCTCTCCTCTCCTTCCCATCTGTCCTCTCTACTTCCTCTCTCTCTCCTCTCCTTCCTCTCTCTCCTCTCCTTCCTCCCTCTCCTCTCTACTTCCTCTCTCTCTCTTCTCCTTCCTCTCTCTCCTCTCAACCCCAACCGGTTCTGGTTCTGAGGGTTCTTCCTGTTAAAAGGGAGTTTTTTCTCTCCACTGTGTCTCATGTGGGAATGTTGAGTCTCTTTAAAGTTAAAACCTGAAGAGTTCGGTTAGAACCTGCTCTATGTGGAAAGTGCCTTGAGATGACTCTGTTGTGATTTGGCGCTATACAAATAAAGATTGATTGATTGAATTACAACAATGAGGCTGACGTTAACAGTTTTCCTCATGTTGCTGCAAGCTCTGAATCATATGAACACTACATATGCTTTTATCAAAGGCAAACAGGCTCGCTGGCCTTGCTGGCTAACATTTCACTAGATAAATAACTGTTAGCTAACTTATTAGCTACCAACACAATGAACTCATTTTCACTTGAGCCTAAACTCGACTTACTAATCACATCTCAGCACATCTGGTATGTTTAAGGACCAATAATGATTCATTTGTTATGATTTGTGGGTCCAAGCTCCATCTGTTTATTAAAAATGAGACGAATCAGACATGCATTTTTACTTCTGATGAATTTTATAGTCTTATTACTTTATATAAAACATTTTTCTATACAAACATGCAGATCTGCAGGACATTTTGCTGCTGCTTGTTGACCAGCTAGTTTCACTTATCTGAGCAGAGTAACTGTCATTAATTGTGGTTTTCCTGTTATTTCTGGTTTCCTGTATACTTATCTATGTGGTTTTGTTATCTTTCCTCTAAGTGTCCTTCAAGTTCAACACACACAGACTCACACAAACATGTATGCATATATGTCAGGCTATACATTTGCACCCTATGGCCATTGACCCCATTATAGGTTTTGTGTGTGTGTGTTTCACAAATATGTTTTTGTCCTCTGTGACTGAACATTTCACCTATTTTCATATCTTCCCTTTTCATATTGTAAATAAAGATAGTGAATTGTCCTCAAATGACTCAGCATAACATTTCATTTGTTTTCGTGACCTTACTATGACTGAGAACTGAGAAGGAAGTTTCTGTCTTTTGCATCCTCATTGCATCATTTCAGTCCAGTCAAGTCTTCATTAATATTTGACCAGTGTTTGGCCTGAGAGCTACACGTGACTCTGTTTGCACATTTCTTAGCCAACATTGAAACTATATTGATAAATAAATATAAATAAATAAAAGTCTTCCAGTCATTGAGCACTATTAATGCTTCAGGTATGATATATGGTGACAGGATTAGAGGCAGGAGAGGTTGACATCATACTTTACCTAAATGAGGAAGTGTGTATAGCTCCATATTTAGCTGCACTGTAATAGTAAAGTCACAATAAAGTGGATAATAGTGGATAATGCAAAATAAAAAGGTAATTGTAATGGCATTAAACTCAGCTATGAAAGTTTAAGTTGTATGTAAATGTATGCTCTGAAATGCTGCACAGGGCGGATGTGATAAAAGAAGGCCGACTAATGAAAGTAAAGTAACGAGTGAGGTGATACTTTTGCCTCTCAGTAACACATAAAGTAATTTAACTACTATGAGTAATGTGTAGCACTGGTTTTGATGCAGGGTTTGTGAAAAATGATGCATAGTCTGGATGTGAAGGCTCTGGGTTGAGTAGCTTAAACCCAGCAGGAGTTACTTGCTAACTTAATTAGATTTGAAAATCACTGTCGGACGCTTCAGTTTTTCCCTTTTTAACCCTTAAACAGGCCTTACTAGTTATGTCATTTGCACCTCAAGTAAGGAAGGAAGGAAGGAAAGAAGGAAGGAAGGAAGGAAGGAAAGGAGGGAAGACGGAAGGGAAGCAAGGGAGGAAGAAGGAAGGAAAGGAAGGAAGGAAGGAAAGAAGGAAGGAAGGAAGGAAAGGAGGGAAGAAGGAAGGAAAGGAGGAAGGAAGGGAAGCAAGGGAGGAAGAAGGAAGGAAAGGAAGGAGGGAGGAAGCAAGGAAGGTAGGAAGGAAAAGAGGGAAGAAGGAAGGAAAGGAGGGAGGAAGGGAAGGAAGGAGGGAGGAAGAAGGAAGGAAAGGAGGGAGGAAGGAAGGAGGGAGGGGGGAGGGAGGGAGGGAGGAAGGGAGGAAGAAAGAAAGGAAGGACAGATGAAGGAAGGAAGAAAGGAAGGACAGATGAAGGAAGGAAGAAAGGACAGAAGGAGGGAACATTTACCCTAACAGCTGAACTTAGATCTGAGGAAGGAAGGAAGGAAGGAAGGACAGATGAAGGAAGGATGGAAGGAAGGAAGGACAGAGGAAGGACCCGGGAGGACAACAAGAAGGTTAAAGAGTCTGTATCTCCTGGTGCACGTTGTCTGTTTAAGGGTTAATGTTTTGTTTCAAACCGATGCAGGCGTGGACTCACTGTCAGTAAAACTTGGCATTTCCGTCATTCTTTGCTTACATATCTTTTTAAAATTCACCACTTGACACTGAGGCAGGCAAAGAAGAAGAAGAAGAAGAAGAAGGAGAAGAAGAAGAGAGGAATGTCAACAGGAAACTAACAGAGGAAAGGAAATGAGAGAAGGCCAATGCAATAAAGTGAAAGACAGTGAACGCTACTGTAGAAACAGATGCCTACGAAACGTATGTGAAAGGAATGAAAAACAAAAAGATGCAAGGTGGGGGAGGTGGGGAGGTGGGGAGGTGGGGAGGGAGAGAGAGGTTGTTTGGTGGAGATCAGTCAGGAAATTACAGGTACGAGAGGAATGTTCGTATCAGCCAACAGGTGGAGGTGAGGTGAGGCCGCAGGGCAGGTTGACTCAGGATGAAACTGTCTTTTGGAGCTGATGTGGGATCAGCTTTTCAATTTTACACAAGAAATCCCTCAATGAGACTCTGGGTGTGTTCGAAACCACATACTGCATACTTCTATACTACATAGTACATACTTCTATACTACATACTACATAGTACATACTTCTATACTACATACTTCTATACTACATACTTCTATACTACATGCTTCCATACTATATACTTCTATACTACATACTACATATTACATACTTCTATACTACATACTTCTATACTACATACTTCCATACTATATACTTCTATACTACATACTTCTATACTACATACTACTATACTACATACTACATACTTCTATACTACATACTTCGATACTACATACTACATACTTCTATACTACATACTTCTATACTACATACTACATACTTCTATACTTCATACTTCTATACTACATACTTCTATACTACATAGTACATACTTCTATACTACATACTTCTATACTACATACTTCCATACTACATACTACATACTTCTATACTACATACTTCTATACTACATACTTCTATATTACATACTTCCATACTACATACTTCTATACTACATACTACATACTTCTATACTACACACTACATACTTCTATACTACATACTACTATACTACATACCTCTATACTACACACTACATACTACATACTACATACTTCTATACTACATACTTCTATACTACATACTTCTATACTACGTACTTCAATACATACTTCTATACTACATCCTACATACTACATACTTCTATACTACACACTTCTATACTACACACTAAAGGACCAGATAGTAAGCAGACTGTTTACACTGCAGTAAACTACACGATTACCCACAATGCATTTGGTTCCTACCCGAGCTGAAATCATCAGGCTGAAGCTGATTTCATTTTAGCTCTAACTCTGTAAATAAACCACTTTATCCACATTTCTAACCTTTTTAGGAAGAAAGTAAAGTAGCCCTTTAGATCCACAATGTGACGCTAATTTGTCCAAATAACACCTGTTTACAGTCACTTCCTGTCATTTTACAAAATAAAACACCTGTTTAAAGTTTTGTTCCTGAGAATTCGGAGCCGCTCAAGTTAGCCGTAGCGAGTAACACACTTCCTGTCATTTTCACAAAATAAAACACCTGTTGCCTTTTATTATTAAGAAAACCATAACTGATAGAATTGGTGCTTTTATTTTGAAAATACGAAGCGAACATACCCTCGCTGTAGCTAACTTAAAACCACCATTTTTTTCAGAAGTAGCATTGCATCTTGGGTAATGTGAGTGTGAGTAGTAGCGTTGCATCTTGGGTAATGTGAGTGTGAGTAGTAGCGTTGCATCTTGGGTAATGTGAGTGTGAGTAGTAGCGTTGCATCTTGGGTAATGTGAGTGTGAGTAGTAGTGTTGCATCTTGGGTAATGTCAGTGTGAGTAGTAGTGTTGCATCTTGGGTAATGTGAGTGTGAGTAGTAGTGTTGCATCTTGGGTAATGTGAGTGTGAGTAGTAGTGTTGCATCTTGGGTAATGTGAGTGTGAGTAGTCAGCTCTTGATGCATACTCTGCATTTCTGGAGAATCTAGTAAACCATCCAGGAACTTCTCACATACTCTAAATCACTACGCAGTTAAACACACTACATACTTCACATGATGTCAGAGTTAGTATGAGTAGTAGGAAAGGATGAGGTTTCTAACAGATCCTCAGTCTTCCATGCAGGCCAGGGGTCAAAGGTCAGGTTTGAACAAACTGTTTTAAAATGAAAAGCAAAGTGCAGTACAGTAGCATGTACAGTACGCTTCACACATTATATCTTTTTTATCTTAAATTAGCTTTTTGCTTCTTACACAGTGAAGACATACTGGAAATGAACTAATCTTGCAAAACATTACCTAACACACTTCCTCTCACATCTCACACGTCATGCTTGTCACTATGGGTGTTTAGTCTTTGAGTAAAGGAGATGATACAGGATGAAACAGACCTGCACCCCCCCCCCTTCTAAATCAACAGACAGAGCATGTATGGAAAGGGAAAGGGTGCAGACTTTTAAATTCCCTTTCCTGTTCAGCCAACACCACCAGAGACACTAAACAGAGACTTGACTTCCTCACAGTGCTCAACAAGGAGGAACAACGTGGAGAGGAAGCTGTTGATGTAACCATGGAGATCATCATCATCATCATCAACTACTGCATCACAGCGTGCTAATGATTGCTACACTGCTGCAGATAAAAAAAGGCTCTGCAACGAGACATCAAGTCAGCAGAAAAGATCACCAGCTGCCCCCCCACCCCCCCCCCCCGCGTCCCTTGGCCCCCACTGGTTGAACTTACCCCCTCACGCTACATCAGCAGAGCCAAAAACACATCATTAAAGTCTCCTCTCGTCCCACCAGATTTAGAAACTGCTTCTTTCCCACAGACATCAGAACACTAAATAAACCAAAACTCTAATATAGTTTACTACTGCCATGCACGACGCACTTTAACCCTCCTGTCGTCCTCCCGGGTCAAATTGAACCCACCTCTTTTGACTGTTCCTTCCTTCCTTCCTTCCTTCCTTCCTTCCTTCCTTCCTTCCTCCCTCCTTACTCCTTTCTTTCCTTCCTTCCTCCTTTCCTTCCTTCCGTCCCTCCTTACTTCTTTCTTTCCTTCCTTCCTCCCTCCCTCCTTACTCCTTTCTTTCCTTCCTTCTTTCTTTCCTTCCTTCCTCCCTCCTTACTCCTTTCTTTCCTTCCTTCCTCCTAACTCCTTTCCTTTCCTTTTTTCTTTCCTTCCTTCTTCCCTCCTTACTCCTTTCTTTCCTTCCTTCCTTCCTTCCTTCCTCCTAACACCTTTCCTTTCCTTCCCTTCCTTCCCTCCCTCCTTCCTTCGTTCCTTCCTTCGTTCCTTCCTCCTAATTCCTTTCCTTCCCTTCTTCCTTCCTTCCTTCCTTCCTTCCTTCCTTCCTTCCTTCCTTCCTTCCTTCCTTTCTCCTAACTCCTTTCCTTTCCTTCCCTTCTTCCTTCCTTCCTTCCTTCCTCCTGTCCTTCCTTGACCTGAGGACAACAGGAGGGTTAAACACTTTTATATGCATTAACTTATTGCATTTGTTTAGTTTAAGTGGATGTTTTTATGTTGAAATGCATCTTTTGAGTGACACAACTCATTTCTTTGTTATCTTATGCAATGACACTAAAGACTTCCTGATTCAGATTCAGTGTGTTTTAGTAATGTTGTGTCATTTAAGTCTTATTTTAGGTTGCCTATTAAAACATCTCGCCACTAGCAACAGGTGAAATGAGCCTTCAAAGCTACTCTGACTCATTTACAGTTATCTTTTGCTGTTGATTAACCCTCCTGTCGTCCTCCCGCGTCAAATTGACCCCATCTCTCTTTTGGCTGTTCCTTCTTTCCTTCCTTCTTCCCTCTTTTCTTTAATTTTTCCTTCCTTCTTCCTCTCCATCCTTCTTTCTTTGCTCCTTCCATCCTTCTTCCCTTCCTCCTTTCCTCCCTCCCTCCCTCCTTACTCCTTTCTTTCTTTCTTCCTTCCTTCTTTCCTAAATTCCTTCCTCTTTTCGTCCTTACTCCTTTCCTTCCTTCCTTCCTTCCTTCCTTCCTACCTTCCTTCCTTCCTTCCTTCTCTCCTAAATTCCTTCCTCTTTTCATCCTTACTCCTTTCCTTCCTTCCTTCTCTCCTAAATTCCTTCTTCCTTTCCTCCCTTCCTCCCTTCCTCCCTCCCTCCCTCCCTTCCTTCCTTCTCTCCTAAATTCCTTCCTCTTTTCATCCTTACTACATTCTTTCCTTCTTTCCTTCCTTCCTTTCTTCTCTCCTGAATTCCTTCCTCTTTTCATCCTTACTCCTTTCCTTCCTTCTTCCCTCTTAAATTCCTTCCTCTTTTCATCCTTACTCCTTTCCTACCTTCCTCCTTTCCTCCCTCCCTCCCTCCCCCTTACTCCTTTCCTTCCTTCTCTCCTAAATTCCTTCCTCTTTTCATCCTTACTCCTTTCCTTCCTTCCTTCTCTCCTAAATTCCTTCCTTTTTTCATCCTTACTCCTTTCCTTCGTTCCTCCTTTCCTCCCTCCTTCCTTCCTCCTGTCCTTCCTTCTGTCCTTTCCTTGACCTGAGGACAACCGGAGGGTTAATTAGCATTATCCCTGTCAAATAAATAAATTTTAAATAAAGTAAGTAAGTAAATAGAATAAAACTGGCAGGGACACAGAGAGATCCTCACGTTACACTGTCAACAAGGAAGGTTACTGTGTGTGTTTCCTGGTAGTATCTGAGCTATGAGCTAAGTTTAGCCTGTTAGCATTTGTTAGCGAGCACTGTGTGAATAAACAACCTGCTTACTTGGTGCCAAGGTATTTCTTTTGTCCTTGTAATGTGAAAGGGAAGGGAACGTATGGAGGTGGAATTTCCTGAATCATCAACAACATATTTTGTGCTTCTTAGTCAAAGCCACAAAGCCACAAAGCCACTTCCAGCTGAGGTAGCAACTTCCACTTCTAGAAAATTGTATAAAGTTTCAAATTTCAATTTTTATCCTGACTTTATTAGAGCTGTATAACTGTAGCTGTATTACTCTTATAAATAATGTCATGATTATTATATATTTTTACTATTATTGTTCTTTATTCCTTTTCTTAATGCTGCTCATCTATTCTCTTTTACTGTCCACTTCCTGCTGTATTAATGGTAATTTCTCTATTGTGGGATTAATTATCTTAACTTAAAGCTACTGGAAACCCAACAGTAAGCATATAAAAATGATTAGACTATAGTTTCTATCCATATTCAGAATATTAACCTTTCCTGATATTGGGTTTGAATTGTTGATGCTCGACTTTTAGTTTTAGTTTAGTTTTATTTTGAAGGAATTGACTAGTGTTAGTTTAGTTTTATTTTGAAGGAATGGACTAGTTTCAGTGAGTTTAACAAGTGATGAAGTAGTTTTAGTTTGGTTTTATTTTGAAGGAATTGACTAGTTTAAGTGAGTTTAATGAGTGATGAAGTAGTTTTTAGTTGAGTTTTTATTTAGTTTTAGTTTTTGGAAGCTGTAAAGGATGAAATAATGCTGACACTGTGTTTGTTTATCTCAACAAGTCAAACTGAACACTATGCAGTCACCATGGAGACAAAGAAAAGTTTTTTTTCACTGCTAGTTTTAGTTTTAGTGAACTATAATAACCCTGATCTCAACTCAATTCAATTTTACTATATTCTTCATTACTGGAGCTATTGACCTGCTGTACTGTACATTAGAGCGTATGCTAGTTCTTCTCAGGCACTCTTAGGTTGTTCTTTCTTTTAGTAACTTTCTAGCAAGTCACGCTGTTGTTTACAAGCTTTTCAGATCTTCTAGTTAAATTCCTCAACAGGTTTGAGCAGACATCTTCCCCTCCCCCGCCCCAGTCATCACTGCTGCAACCCCCCCCTCGTTGGCACCTCCAGTATGTTAACCCATCCCCCCACACAAGTGCTATACCTGTGGAAAACATCCTGCGTGGTTCCGGTGCCCAAGACTCGGCACCCCAAGGAACTCAGCAGCTACAGGCCGGTGTCACATCCCAGCTGATGAAGACCCTGGAGAGGCTGGTCCTTGTCCATCTCCACCCCTCTGTAAATGCCACGCTAGTCAGCTAATAAACGTTAGCCCCACTAGCCGGCTAATAAAAGTTAGCCCCGCCCCCAGCCCGCTGACGTAATCGGTTCTTGCTTTAGACCAGCAAAGAGTTGGTGCTCGCTCTGGCTCCCGTTCTGAGGCTCGGGGCTGGAGCAAAGAACCAGTGCTTAGTCAGGCTCTGGCTCCGAACCAGCACCAGCTCCAGCTCGGTGGAAAAGGGGTATATGTGAGGTCTCAGGACTGTGTATCAGACGTCACACACGACACACCCACCTGTCACCTGCAGACTCAGCACAGACAGATAACACCACTGCAGTTTTTAGGAAGGGCCAGAGCAGACTCTACCTGCTATTTCATCTATATGGACAACACTAATAGAGTGTCTTAACTGGGAATCAATCACGGCTCTGCTGCGACTCCCACACTCCAAAATGGTCCTTTGGTGGAGCTGAGGCTGGCTTGGCTGCACCTGGGTGTTTAGCGCGGAGGTGCTAACTCAAACTCCACGTACTCCGGTGGTAGTTAAACTCCGTTTGACACAGGTTGCATTTTACTTTTGACTTGTCAACTGAAGCGTCTGGAAGTGTTTTAAAGTTAAACAAGCCGTTCAAAAGTCCAGTAGCTCTCTTACTTTCCATCAGCGCGGTAGGTTTACTGCAGGAGGCCACTTCAAAGCATAGCGCTACAGCTAGAGGAGCCGTCTACGGGGGAGTAGAAGGGACAAAAAGGCTTGCAACATTAAAATGCGATTAAAAAAATTAATGCGTTATGGATTGCATTAATCTAATCGCGATTAACGAGTTAACACTGACAGCCCTACTAATAATATATTACAATAAAGTATTTTCTTGCAATTATTTGATGGTTCAGGCTTTACGGGGTTAAGAGGTGTCAGTTAAACTTAAGGAAGTTATCAGTTTCTGCAGAATGATCCACAAATATGATTTATTTCTTTTTATCTATATGCTGCTATCACCATGAAAATGTTTAAGTCATGGTATTGGAAGATGCTTTGAGTAAAGATTTGTCTGAAAAGCAAAGTTGAGCCTGTGTGCATTTAAATAGTTAAATGATAGAGCAGGAATTTTCTGGCTTCAGAAGGTCAACCTGGTCCAGCCTGAGGTTTTTCCTTTGTGCATGCCAGAGAGAGAGAGAGAGAGAGAGAGGGAGAGAGAGGGAGAGAGAGGGAGAGAGACAGGAAGAGAGGGAGAGCGAGGGAGAGAGAGGAAGAGAGAGAGATAGAGGGAGAGAGAGGGAGAGAGAGAGAGAGAGGGAGAGAGAGAGAGGGAGAGAGAGGGAGAGAGAGAGAGGAAAGAGAGAGAGATATAGGGTGAGAGAGAGGGAGAGAGAGACAGAGAGAGAGAGAGAGAGAGACAGACAGAGAGAGAGGGGGGAGATAGAGAGAGAGAGAGAGGAAGAGAGAGAGAGAGGGAGAGAGCGAGCGAGGGAGAGAGAGAGAGAGGGAGAGAGCGAGCGAGGGAGAGAGAGAGACAGAGAGACAGAGAGAGAGAGAGAGAGAGAGAGAGAGAGAGAGAGAGAGGGAGAGAGGGCGAGAGAGAGAGAGTCAGCATTCTTCCAGCTGAATATGAATCCAGCACGTACGGCAGAGTGGAAGAAAAGCGCCTGCAGCAGGAAACTGAAGCTTTTCATCTGCAGCCGTCCTCCGAATGCACAATAATAAGAGAGCATTGCTTTATTCCAATCTCTCTATAGTGCCAGGAAATGCAATTTATGCCCACGGTCGGGTTCGCAGTGACTAGGAATGTAGTGCACAGAGCAAACTGTAGAGAGATAACAAGGGAAATACCACAGATTAGGTTTTTAAAGAAAGGAACCTGTGACTGAGGCGTTGTCATCAGTTTGTGGTTTTCTCACATGAATAGTTTCATCCTGTATGTAGGCCAGACTGATACAAGACTGGAAGGGAGGGAGGAAAGGAGGGAGGAAAAAGGAGGGAGGAAGGAGGAAGGAAAGAAGGAAGGAAGGATGGAGGGAGGAAGGAAATTAAGGAAGAAGGAAGGAATGAAGATGGAGGGAAGGAAGGAGAGGAGGAAGGAAGGGAGGGAGGGAGGGAGGAAGGAAAGGAGGGAGGAAGGAGGGAGCGAAGGAAGGAAGAAGGAAAAGGAAGGAAAGGAGGGAGGAAGGAGGGAGTGAGGAAGGAAGAAAGAAGGAATTAGGAAGCCATGTCGTGTGTGTGTTAGCAGTGCGTGTTAGCAGTGCTCACCATGTCGTGTGCGTGTTAGCAGTGCTCACCATGTCGTGTGCATGTTAGTAGTGTGTGTTAGCAGTGCTCACCATGTCATGTTCGTGTTAGCAGTGCGTGTTAGCAGTGCTCACCATGTCGTGTGCGTGTTAGCAGTGTGTGTTAGCAGTGCTCACCATGTCGTGTGCGTGTTAGCAGTGTGTGTTAGCAGTGCTCACCATGTCATGTGCGTGTTAGCAGTGCGTGTTAGCAGTGCTCACCATGTCGTGTGCGTGTTAGCAGTGCGTGTTAGCAGTGCTCACCATGTCATGTGCGTGTTAGCAGTGCTCACCATGTCGTGTGCGTGTTAGCAGTGCTCGCCATGTCGTGTGTGTGTTAGCAGTGCGTGTTAGCAGTGCTCACCATGTCGTGTGCGTGTTAGCAGTGTGTGTTAGCAGTGCTCACCATGTCGTGTGCGTGTTAGCAGTGTGTGTTAGCAGTGCTCACCATGTCGTGTGTGTGTTAGCAGTGCGTGTTAGCAGTGCTCACCATGTCGTGTGTGTGTTAGCAGTGCTCACCATGTCGTGTGTGTGTTAGCAGTGCGTGTTAGCAGTGCTCACCATGTCGTGTGCGTGTTAGCAGTGCTCACCATGTCGTGTGTGTGTTAGCAGTGCTCACCATGTCTTGTGCGTGTTAGCAGTGCTCACCATGTCGTGTTGTTTGTTAGCAGTGCTCACCATGTCGTGTTGTGTGTTAGCAGTGCTCACCATGTCGTGTGTGTGTTAGCAGTGCTCACCATGTTGTGTGCGTGTGCGTGTTAGCAGTGCTCACCATGTCGTGTGCGTGTTAGCAGTGCTCACCATGTTGTGTGTGTGTTAGCAGTGCTCACCATGTCATATGCGTGTTAGCAGTGCTCACCATGTCGTGTGCGTGTTAGCAGTGCGTGTTAGTAGTGCTCACCATGTCGTGTGCGTGTTAGCAGTGCTCACCATGTCGTGTGCGTGTTAGCAGTGCTCACCATGTCGTGTGCGTGTTAGCAGTGCTCACCATGTCATGTGCGTGTTAGCAGTTTTGTGTTAGCAGTGTGTGTTAGCAGTGCTCACCATGTCGTGTGCGTGTTAGCAGTGTGTGTTAGCAGTGCTCACCATGTCATGTGCGTGTTAGCAGTGCGTGTTAGCAGTGCTCACCATGTCATGTGCGTGTTAGCAGTGCTCACCATGTCGTGTGCGTGTTAGCAGTGCTCACCATGTCGTGTGTGTGTTAGCAGTGCGTGTTAGCAGTGCTCACCATGTCGTGTGCGTGTTAGCAGTGTGTGTTAGCAGTGCTCACCATGTCGTGTGCGTGTTAGCAGTGTGTGTTAGCAGTGCTCACCATGTCGTGTGTGTGTTAGCAGTGCGTGTTAGCAGTGCTCACCATGTCGTGTGTGTGTTAGCAGTGCGTGTTAGCAGTGCTCACCATGTCGTGTGTGTGTTAGCAGTGCTCACCATGTCTTGTGCGTGTTAGCAGTGCTCACCATGTCGTGTTGTTTGTTAGCAGTGCTCACCATGTCGTGTTGTGTGTTAGCAGTGCTCACCATGTTGTGTGCGTGTGCGTGTTAGCAGTGCTCACCATGTCGTGTGCGTGTTAGCAGTGCTCACCATGTTGTGTGTGTGTTAGCAGTGCTCACCATGTCGTGTGTGTGTTAGCAGTGCTCACCATGTCATATGCGTGTTAGCAGTGCTCACCATGTCGTGTACGTGTTAGCAGTGCGTGTTAGCAGTGCTCACCATGTCATATGCGTGTTAGCAGTGCTCACCATGTCGTGTGCGTGTTAGCAGTGCGTGTTAGCAGTGCTCACCATGTCGTGTGCGTGTTAGCAGTGCTCACCATGTCGTGTGCGTGTTAGCAGTGCTCACCATGTCGTGTGCGTGTTAGCAGTGCTCACCATGTCATGTGCGTGTTAGCAGTTTTGTGTTAGCAGTGTGTGTTAGCAGTGCTCACCATGTCGTGTGCGTGTTAGCAGTGCTCACCATGTCATGTGCGTGTTAGCAGTGCGTGTTAGCAGTTTTGTGTTAGCAGTGTGTGTTAGCAGTGCTCACCATGTCGTGTGTGTGTTAGCAGTGCTCACCATGTCGTGTGTGTGTTAGCAGTGCTCACCATGTCGTGTGTGTGTTAGCAGTGCTCACCAAGTCATGTGCGTGTTAGCAGGGCTCACCAAGCTTTCATGTTGAACTGTTGGAGAAAGTAATAATTTCCTGCTGATGTCTCACGATAGAAAACGCTGGAGGAAGATCTCAGACTTCTAATGTGAAGCACATGGAGGAAGTGTTCATTTTAATATTTAAGTAAAAACAGTAACTTGATAAACAGAAGTATATATATTTATTTATATTTATTACTTTGATAATAAAAACCTGAAATAAGAGCCTGCGTCTGGTTCTACTGTTGTTGAGGCCTCCCCTACTAATTATGTAACATTTATTTCTTATTATTTAACTTCAGTTGTGTGTTTACTAACATTAGTTATATAATAATTCTTATTTAACAGCATCATAAACTATTTGATTTAGTGTGAATCTCAGTCGTAAAAGAATCAAATAACAGGTTAAAATGACATGTTTGTGATGTATGGCTATTTATTTATAATTGGATCATTAACTCAGGTTGTTTTAAATCATATGCATTGAATTTATTATATTATATATTAATTGTTTATAGGATACCAATGACTATTAATTTTTGTGTTTTCATTCCATCCAAAATGAATTAGAAAGGAATAATGTGCAAATGTATAATCCATGTTTCCAGTATAAAGGAGTCAGAAATATTTTAGCTCAAATATAGAAATTTATTTCTCAAAGGGAAATACATGACTGACACATTGCTGGCCAGCGACACACACACAGCGCTGGGGCACAGACCTTTCTTCACAGTAAGAAAAAGAGAGAAAAAAAACTCCATTTCAGCCACACATAGCCTACACTCATCACAGAATTGCACTTTAAACATTCGGTCTTTACATCGTTCTTTACTTAACGTGCCAAAAAACCACCAAACAATGTCCAAACTTCACACTGGTTCAAGACGACCAATCATGTTCAGAGTCTCTCTTGCAACATATCTGTCGGTAGCAGCTCAGTTCCTTAACTAACTTACCTCAAAATTACACCATCCAAACATTTTTTCATCAAACATTTGCAATGTACAAAGGAGGGAAAGAAAGGGCTGCATGACTCACTTTTTTTAAAAATTAAGGCCATTTTTCGAATCGTGTGATTATTTTAACTTTACGAAGGTGCAAAGGTTTAGTGTGCATTGTTTCATTAGAAATGAATCAGCTGTTTCCTTTAGTAGAGAAGCATTAGGTTGCCATGCACTCCTTGTACTTTCCCCTTCAATATGAAGGACTTCAGCTCCATTTCCACTTCTTCAGTTTTACAGACATCACATTGAGAGGGACGTCTCAATCAGTGCATATTCAACCTTTACACGAGGCCCTCAAAACGGCCTAACATTTGTTGTGGGTTGTATTATAGTCTGTATTTTAGTGGGCAGGCACTCTGAGAAGGCACATTAATATTTGACCAAAGAGTAATATGTGAAACTCAACCAGACTTCCCCCATAAATCCCTCATCCTCCAAACCACAGTTCATCAAGTCTCTCAGGCAGAAATGACCATGTTACAGCAAAAAAGCAGGTCAGTTGAGCTCATTACAGTTCGGTTTCTGTCTGATTTGTGCACTTCCTCCGCTGGAAAAGCAGAGTGTGTTTGCTTATGTTTGCTCTCTGGCTGAGAGCCAGTCCGAGCTCAAACCCACAGCTGGATTCATACTGAATGCCCCTGTCAGTGTCCGTTTTCTTATTCCAATGCAGTCCTGATCTTTTCACCAATAAGGCACGGCGTTTTCAATCTGACCCCAGCTCTGCCACCCTGGGAAGAGTCCGGAGCACATGCGCGGGCTGCCGAACTGATCGAACTCCATCTCCAGCAGCTTCACGCCCCCGTTTTTGTGCTCCGACGGCTTCTTCTGCTCCACGCAAGACGGACGCGACAGAATGTTTAGGTCCTCTCCGTTCCAGCCGACGTGCTTCAGAACGTAATTCTTGCCGTCGTTATTGTCCCAGAAGGTCTGGTCCTGGACGGTGAAGCAGATGCAGAACTCGATCCGGTTCTGCGGCGGGATGGTGGGGGGCATGTCCAGGACGAACGCAAAGGTGTCACTGTCCTGGCAGCCGTAGACATTATTCATGAAGGTGCAGTCGACGTCAGTGAAGCTGGCCCACGAGTCAAAGGAGACGCGCACCTTAACCGACTTCTCGAACCCGATGTTCCTGACCTTGATGGTGCCGGTCAGCGAGCGCTCCTGCAGCGAGCAGTTCTCCAAGCAGACCGAATTCTGAATCAGGCGGTTCCTGAAGTCCAGGTAGTCGGCTGAGGGCTGCTTAAAGTCCAGCACCAGGCTCCGTGCAGAACTTATCTTTAGGTCCTTTGTGGCTGCTTCCAGGTCCGTCATGTCAAACTGCAGCTCCTCCACGATCCCCCCGCAGCGTTTGTTCGGGTACGGCTCGTCGTCGAACTTGGAGAAGACGTGGATGGCGGTGAGAGACATGCCCTTGGTATCTGCGAACACCACCCTCTTCTTGCTGGCCTTGTTGCTCCAGCCCACACACTTGCCATCATCCACTGCTTTGTGCTGGCTGCTGAGGCACGGCCGCAGCGGTTTGTACAGCTGCTGGTCGCGGCTGCGTGCGGTCGACTGGTTGACTCGGTTCTTGGCCCGCTGCAGCTCTTCGTAGGAGCTGAGAAACCCTCGGAGAGGAGGGGGAGAGTGGCTGATGTAGAATCTCATAGCCACATCCATCGGCATTACTGGGCCAGGCATTGCTGATGGGCTGAAAGACCTGAGCACGCTGAGGGACGGAGATGGGAGAGAGAGAGAGAGAGTTAGAGAGGTGGTGTCAGAGAGGAGGGGAGGGAGGGAAGGAAGGAGGGAAGGAGGAGGAAAGTGAGAGAAAATTCGAGGCAGCAGGAAAAAAGAAAAAAGAGAAAAAAAAGAGACCAGAGGTTAGAAATTAGAACAATTGATTTTTTATGCAGCTAACAAAAGAACAGCGTCACTTTTCCGGCTTAAAAAAAAAAAAAAATTCCCATATCAGGAAATGTGTTACTTCTGTAATCAGTATGATAATTAAATGTTACAATGACTGTAATGAGAGGTCCCAGCATGCTTCTGGTTTTATAACGGCTCGACTACGCAGAACATGATTTCACTTAAAGTCAAAAAAAAAAGAAAAAGAAAAGAAGGAGAGATTTATATTTTAACATGATGTGTGATTCTTACCTTGCAGCACTCATGGACGATAAAGAAACAATCCAAGGAAGAGGAGGAGGAGAGGAGAGGAGAGGAGACGAGAGGTTTAGTAAAAGTTTTCAGTCCTGTTTGACTTTCCCTGATCAGTAGAGAGGCTTTCTCTAAGAGTGCATGCTGTGTCACACCCCCTTCTACTTCTTCTTCTTCTTCCTCCTCGCTCTCGCTCTCGCTCTCTCTCTCTGCCTTTCAGTGCCTGGGGTTGCTCAGCACTCAGGGATTTCAACTGCCACATAGAGACAATTTGCATACCCTGTCATATGGTTCCTCCAGCAAGCCAATGAAAGCTCAGTGGGATTCCTCTCTAGCCAATGGGTGCAGGCTTGGGACTGGCTGCCGGCCAGCTGATAGGGGAGTGTTATGTGCGTGGCCCTGCCGCCTCAGACCGGTGCTTCAGCTGCTTATTTGAGAAACATGATGGACCCCTGGTGTTAGGAGACGGTGTTCAGATTACTCACTTCACTGACTGAGACTCCTGTTACTCACCAGAGAGGCTTTATTTTAGTCCCACTGACTCTGTGTCAACCCTTTCAACACCTCTGAACACAAAGAGCAATGATTTTAATCTTTTAAAAAAGTGATCCTGCAGATTTAGATAGTTTGTGGATCAACTTTAAAGTCCTAAATATGTATTAAATTATAAATAATGACAAAAAACTTCAGATTAGAGCAGAGGTGTCAAACTCATTTTCATTTAAGGGCCACATACAGACTAGTTTGATCTGATGAGGGCTGGATCATTAAAAAGATGAAAGGAAGGAAGGAAGGAAGGAAGGAAGGAAGGAAGGAAGGAGGGAAGGAATGATGAAGGGAGGAAGAAAGAAGTCCTTCCTTCCTTCCTTCCATCTGTCCTTCCTTCCTTCCTTTCTCCCTTCCATCTTTCCTTTCTTTCTGTCTTTCCTTCCTTCCTTCCTTTCTTCCTTCCATCTTTCCTTCCTTCCTTTCTTCCTTCCATCTTTCCTTCCTTCCATCTTTCCTTCCTTCCTCCCTTCCTTCCTTCCATCTTTCCTTTCTTTCTGTCTTTCCTCCCTTCCTTCCTTCTGTCTTTCCTTCCTTTCTTCCTTTCTCCCTTCCATCTTTCCTTCCATCTGTCTTTCCTTCCTTCCTTCCTTTCTTCCTTCAATCTTTCCTGTCTTTCTTTATTTCTTTCCTTCCTTCCTTCCTTCCATCCTTCCTTCCTTCCTTCCATCTGTCCTTCCTTCCTTCCTTTCTCCCTTCCATCTTTCCTTTCTTTCTGTTTTTCTTTCCTGTCTTCTCTTCCTTCCTTCCTTCCTTCCTTCCATCTGTCTTTCCTTCCTTACTTCCTTCCTTCCATGTCTTTCCTTCCTTCCATCTGTCCTTCCTTCCTTCCGTCCTTCCTTCCTTTCATCTGTCCTTCCTTCCTTCTGTGCTTCCTTCCTTCCTCCCATCTGTCCTTCCTTCCTCCTTTTCTTCCTTCCATCTTTCCTTCCTTCCGTCCATCTTTCCTGTCTTCTCTTCCTTCCTTCCATCTTTCCTTCCTTCCATCTGTCTTTCCTTCCTTCCTTCTCTTCCTTCCTTCCTTCTTTCCTTCCTTCCTTCCATCTTTCCTTCCTTCCTCCCTTTCTTCCTTCCATCTTTCCTTCCTTTCTTCCTTCCTTCTTTCCTTCCTTCCATCCGTCCTTCCTTCCTCCCTTTCTTCCTTCCATCTTTCCTCCCTTCCTTCCTTCCATCTTTCCTTCCTTCCTCCTTTTCTTCCTTCCTTCCTTCCTTCCGTCCTTCCTTCCTTCCTTCCTTCCATCTTTTTAATGATCCGGCCCACATCAGATCATATTGGTGTGTATGTGGCTCTTGAATGAAGATGAGTCTGACTCTCCTGCTTTAGAAACTTTTAAACTGTCGTCGAGCTCGAGTAGATTTCAACCTTTGTGTTTGTGATGTGCTGTGTTTGACTCCTGCAGATGTTGACTGAGCTGCTATTTATAAAGTTTCATTGATTTTCAGCCTCAGAGTTAAACATTATCCTCACACACATCCAACGGGACTGATGAGAAGACTGAGCTGAGGGATTTATTCAGTTTTAATGTGTGTGAGAGGTTTGAGGGGTCAGACTGACACTGTCCGCTGAGTGTGTAGACCAGGGGTGTCAAACATGCGGCCCGTGGGCCAGATACGGCCCGTCGAGGGTTGCGATCCGGTCCCTCTTGCCA